>NC_080681.1:66884068-67081568 GCF_030445035.2 Dasypus novemcinctus | reverse complement strand
GAGGTGGGAGTTCACACTGACGCTAGCTGTGCAGGTGACAACACCTACACGAAGTCCCAGGAGGCTTCATATTCTGTAGGATTTGCTTTTTGAAAATGTTATTTAGTCCCTCATTCTCAGGCCACAGTGTTGGGCACCAATAGAGAAGAAGCCAGAGGACGGCAACAGATTTATTTTCATCCTATCAAATCCTACATGGACAGGACTTATTACCATGTTTTAAATGTACTTGGGACTCCCATGTCTGGAGTTTGGTAACACCTCCATATGCTTACACTCACTTCCAACCCAACTTTCAAACCAAAGATCCCTTGGAGAATGGGCCTAATTTGTGAATCATGTAAACTGTTATAACGAAACACCAAGATAGATGCATCAAGAGAATATCATATAGTTCTCAAATTTAGAAATGTGCTATATTGTATTTGTATATGTTTGTTTGTTTTGCAGCTGATGGGGAGCGTCAGGACTTTGTGATGAGGCATGGTTTCTATAGGAAACATCGGCAGAACTGGATACCTAAATGGAGGGTGGATTGGAGTCCCCCTCTCCCCCTACCCCAGGGTTCAAGGCCCATGTGTTCTGATGGGCCCTGGGCAAATCATACCCTCACTTTGTTTCTTTTTGAGGACGGGGTTGTTGCTAACTTCCCCCAAGAACTGGCTGTTGCTGCCAATGCAATGCTCAGGATTTGTGAGAAATATCATTAGCTCTTCAGAAAAAAGTCTTAGTAATGCAATAAGTTTTTTGACTAAACTTCTCATTGAAGGTTTTTTGTTTTTAAACTGGAGCTTTAAAGGGAAGACAGTAGTAAAAAGAACATTGGGTTAGCTTGCACAGAACAATCCTGCAGTCATCAGCCCTCAAAACTGGATGTGGGAACCACCCTCTCATACTGTGCTCATACTGAATGGAATCCTGAGCAAAAGTGAGTGGTCTGCAGAACTTCCAGCCATGGTATTGATTCTTAATGGCTGTGCTCTCACTGGCGAAGGGGATGGGACCCTCTCTTCTCACCTTTTTCCTTTTCCTTCCCTCTGTTCCCTAAAAGACTCAAAGTGACACTGGTTACTAAGTCTCCCATAACTAGCACAAATTTTTATACTAATAATTGTATACTATAAGCACTTAGTAGGTGCCAGACATGGTACCAAGCAATTTCCACATCTCGTTTAAGTCTCATTACTGCCCTATAACATGGAGACTTTAAGCATTCCCATTTTACAGATTAGGAAACTGAGTCACAAAATCCTGAAATAATTTGCCCATGGTCACACACACAGTAGCAGGCAGCAGAGCCAGTGTAAGTACATGATTTATGCTGATCCTTGAACCACTACCTTCTCCTACCTACCAAAGCCAGTGCATTGCATTTAGCCAGTCTAATAACGTGAACACTACTGACTCAAGGGCTATTTCTGGGAACCTCAACAGCTCAGAGTTTTCAAATATCATAGAATGAATCCCCTCTTTCTTCATCACTACCTTATCGCAGATTAGCTTAAAAGGCAGCTCCATCGTGTCCGTGCTCGGAGCTCATTGTGAATGCTTCTTATTAGGTAGACAGATCTCCACACAAAACCACCACCATCCTGCTTCCACCCCCAAGTCCTGAAACAGCCCTGAGTGCTGACAGAACAAAGGACAGTTGTCCCATTGCTCGGGGACTCCAGGGGGCCAGTTTCATGTGGAAGAGCACAGCCTAACTAGGAATCCCAGCTCTCTGCTTGTCAGCTATACAACTGTGGGCAGGGGATTCAACCTCTCTGTGCCTCAGTTTATTTATTTGTGACATGGGAAAAATAGCAGCCTTTACTTCACAGGGATATTATGAGGGTTATTAAGTAGTTAATATATATTAGGCACTTAGCATGGGGTCAGAGACCTTTAAGACTTTGTTACTGTTGTTATTACTTGTGTTAATCTCATAGTTGAGGCCAACAATCTCAACGTTTTTGGATTCAGGTTTTCAATTTGATAACTATGACAAAGACAGATTTTCTCACCATTACTGGGAGAACTGGATGGCCTGTAGAATTGGTCTACTGCTCCCCAATTATCTAGACATGCCCCAAATATAAATGCTTGCCCACAAAATTGTGCAACTCATATGTTTATATGAAGTATTGTTTGTTCACTCATTCATTCAACAAAAATATTTTGTGTTTCTTGTTCTGAATTAGATATTGGGGAAGCAAAACTGAACAAGACTTGGCTCCAATTCCCAAAGAGCACACAATCTGGATGGTGGCAAGAAACCTAACAGAATATGAAAAGTGCTATAAGAGCCTCACAGCAAGCATTGAAAAGGCGGAGCTTACTTCGTTTTGTACTACTTGGGCAGGGGCAGTCATTGAAGGCTTACCAAATCAGGTAATATTTGAGCTATGGCTTGAAGAATGAGTTAGAAATTACCTATTGGAGAATGGGGTGGGGATACAGGCATCAAAGCAGAAGGGAAATCTTAAGTGCATGGAGTTATAAAAATTTAGGCTGTATTTCAAGAAACTGTAGGGCAGTGGTGGGGGTCCACTCTGGGGTGAAAATGAGGAGAGCAGAGAAGCAGACTGGGAAGGGAAATACTTGTTTCCTACCAGCAGAGAATAGTAATGTTTCACCTTGGTTGCAAGCAACAGAAAAGGACTCTGGCCAACTTAAGCAAAAGGAAACTTTCTAGGAATATTTAGGGACACCCACAGGAGTGAAAGGAAGGCTATCTTCTCCAGGAAACACCAACTATCTCTTTCACCCTTGCTTCATTTCCATCTCTGCATCTGATTCAAAGTCCCAGGAGAGAGATCCATTTTGGGCAAGCTCAGGTCACATGCTCACTCCATGGCTCTATTAGATGGTAAAAAGAAAAAAGATCTGGTAGGCAGAGCACCCAAGGACCCCTTCAACCTCTATGGTGGACAGTCAGCTCACTAGAGGGCACCAAGACTACACCTAATCAGAAAGGTAATTCCCCAAAGGCAATCAGGGTGTGGTAGGAAGGGGAACTATTTGATGGACAGCCTCAAAATTACAAATACCCATTATAAATAATAATAACATGTTTATTAACCAGGTGCCATATACTATGTTATGTAAAAGCTTTACAAATGTGTTTTATTTAATCTTTGTAGCAATTCTAGGAGTAAGTATACTCCCACTTTATAGCAGAGGGGTATGTATATCTCATTTTAACAAATGAAAAAAAAAATAAGTTCAGAGAGGCTCGGTAACTTGCTCAAGCTCACACAGTGAGTAAGTGAGCAAGCCAGACCTCAAACCCAGATGCTTCTGATGGCAAAGCACTCAGTCACTGTATGCTGTGCCTCCCAAGATTTCTGGTGACGTGAAAGCATCTGCATGTTGGTATGGGCTTCCCACTGCCCCACCCCAGCCATTTTTCTGCCCTATCATCTCTGAAATGGGCATGGTCAACTAGGAAGCCTCAAGGATCCAGCTTAGTTTTTAACACATGCCAAAATCTCCTGGGAAGGAGCACAGAGAAGCACCTATCTCAGTCCCCCTGTCTGTAGGATATACACACCAGCTGGGGCAGCATCCCATACACTAAGGCCAAAACCTAATCCCTCAAGCCCCTTGTGAGTGCCATATGAAAAGCTCCAAATCAATTCACTCCAAAGCAGTGCACAACATTGCTTCCTTTTGAAACTGTATTAGTAAGCCAAAGGGGGTGCTGATGCAAAATACCAGAAGCCTGTTGGCTTTTATAAGAGTATTTATTTGGAGTAGGAGGTTACAGATACCAGACCATAAAGCATAGGTTACTTTCCTCACCAAAGTCTATTTCCATGTGTTAGAGTAAGATGGCTGCTGATGGCTGCCAGGATTCAGGCTTCCTGGGTTCCTCTCTTCCCAGGTCTTGCTTCCCTCGGGGCTCAGGATTCCTCTCTTTCCAGAGCTTGCTTCTTTCTGGGCTCAGGGTTCCTCTCTTCCCAGGGCTTGCTTTTCTTTCCTCTGTGTGCTTACTTCTTGGGGCTCCAGCTCAAGATTCAGCAACTAACTTCAAAACTCCAACATCAAAATCCTTCCAACCCTGTCCTTTGCCATGTCTTTATTCTGTAAGTCCCCACCCATCAAATGGTCCAATCAAAGTCCTAATCATAATTTAATCATGCCCAGGTACAGACCAGTTTACAAACATACTCCAGTATCTATTTCAGGAATTCGTAACTAAATCAAACTGCTACAGAACCCTAGGAGTAGAGTTATGTATCTGCAGGGCTGCAAAGCAAGTTGTTTCAATGAACAACTGAGCAGAAGTTTCTACAATCTTTGTAGATCTGCCCTCATTTTAAACAATTCCACAAAAATTAAACTTGCCTTAGAAGGACTAACTTGCTTATTTGGTGGTAACATCTCCCAATATACTGGGCCAACAATTTCAAACGTATTATCACATATTTAGTATACACACAGAAAATTATTCATTCATATCATCTATGCAGTCAGTGAGTTGCCAATATTAATCTAGTCTCGTTTATCTGTTGGGCCCTGTTTTAAATGCTTTACCTGTCCTATTCTACTCACCACAACAGAACTGGTAGACTTAGGATCCCATTTTTTAGGTGAGGAAGTGGAATCTCAAAGAGGCTAAGTAGCTAGCTCAAGATCACAAGTAAGGGGCTCTTCCCGTGATCTTGCTCAACTTTCTGGGCCATGAGCACTCAGAAAATGCTCACTACTATGGATATTGATACAGATTTTGGTCTACAGTGACACATCCTGCTCTTCACACATACCTTCCCTATACTATCCCACATGCTACCTCAGGTTAGGACAGGACACCTGAGAGTTTTGACAAAATGGAGACTCTTGAGCTGATCTTGCCCCCAGAACTCTCAGCTCCAATTCACTTTCCACACTGGTGGTCAGTGATGTATCTAAAATGCAAAACTGATCACAATGGGGAGCAGACGTAGCTCAGTGGTTGAGCACCTGCTTCCTATGTATGAGGTCCCAGGTTCAATACCTGGTACCCTTAAAAAAACAAAACAAAGCAAAACAAAAAACTGATCATACCACTTCAGAGCCTAACATCTCCAAAGGCTCCAGATTACCTTCAATAGACAGTCCACGTGCACACGGAGTGCAAAAACTCTTTGTGATTGGCCCTTGCCCACCTCCCCTCGCTCAAGTTTCAAAACATCTTCCCATGCACTCTTCACTCCAAACACACTTGAAGGTACTGGCACATCTCTGTTCACTTGTTCTTCTATTTAGAACTGCTTTCCCTTCCATACCTGCTCAGCTAACTCCTATTCAGCCTTTAAAACTCAGCACAAGCATCCGCTCTTCTGGAAAGTTCCCATCAAGATGATTAATTGCCCATTCTCTGTTCTCCTTCTGAAGATTCCCACAGTATACCAGGAGTCTCTATCACCTTGGGATATGATGATATAAGTGAAAGTCAGGAAGATTTTAGGGCAGCATGGAGTAGAAACCCCTACTGAAAGCAGACTAAACAAAAAGGAAATTTACTATCTTATAGAGGGCTTTGGAGGAAGAGTGGGCTTGAGATGTGTTACAATCAAGATTTCTCATTCATTTCTTTATAATTTTCTCAGCTCTGCCCTCACCCCCCCAAGATGTCTTAGCTTTGTCCTCAGGCTAACTTCCCCCATGGCAGCAAGACAGCTGTCAAAAGTAATCAGGACAACACACCTAACAGGGAAGAGAGAGCCTTTCCCCAATCGTCCTTCCCTTTAGTGCAATTAGGCCAATTTAGGTCACATGCCCGTCTCTGGGCAGTAACTATCACCAAAGGAATGCTAAGCAGTAATTGGCTGAAACCAGAATTCCTGAACCAATCACAGGCAAGAGTGTGTATTGAGTTACATGATACCATAATTGGTTTAGCCCAATCAGGATCAGCTTCCCTTCAATCTCATAGCTTCTTTAGAATAGGGACAGATAGCTAAATAGCAATGGAGTTCTTCCAGGCAGGAGGAAAAAGGGATTGGATACTGGCTAAACCACCACAGTGGCAGCTTAGATGTGTACACAGAACAATTTTCCCATAAGACTATAAGACTCCTGAGGGCAAAGACTATGATTTATCTTATTGCCCCACTGTCTAGCACAATGCCTGAGAAACGTTTGATGCTGGAGCTGACGTTTATTCAAAACAAATGGAAGGTTCAGGCTTGCATGGGCTTAGAGAGGAAAAGTATTATTTCTACTGGCTAGTTTTGGTATATAAATTAGACCTTCTAAAGACACACGTTTCTATCTGGCAGACTTTAGAAACAGTGATCTAAGAGTCAGACATTTCCTATTAAAGTTTAAAAAACATAGCTTTAAGTCATACATTATATTGAACGCTTTCATATCTCATCTGATTCAGTAGGTTTTAAACCTCACAGAGGTCACATTTTGAAACAGTAGTCACTTTTTACAACATCTCCAAACATTAAATAAAAATAAAAATTATTATGAAGAATAGAGATGTCTATGGAGACCACTAACATGACACTGAAATATTATTATTAGAGACAGTATTATTTGGAATCTGAAAGTTACAATGGCTAGCTCATCTCTAAGCTTCAATTTTTCTTTTGACTTGAAGAAGGAAAGGCAGATTCTATCAAAGCCCTTCTGTTAAAGAAAAAAAAAATTGTTATTTAGAATAGGGGTTCTTAAGCTGTGGCAACCTCAGGGATTCTATGAATCCCTAAGATACATGCAAAATTTTGCATGTATCAACATTTTTCTCAAGAGAGGGATCATGGTTTTTATTGTGTACTCAGAAGGGTTCTTGGTTCACAGAAAGTTTAAGACCATCAGAGGGATATTCCTTCTACCTCTTGGTTTTCCAAAAACTAGGGCTTCTCACATAAGAAGAAATACTATGCCCAGAGTCAGATTATTTACTTAGATTGGTCACCTCCAGGAAATAGGTCATTCCTGGGTTTCTCTTAGGATGCTTTAATTTATAGAGTTATAAAGTTAGCAGATACTGGAAATGAACAGGGCTCTGTAAGGAGAACTTGGTAAAGCAACCCCCAGCCCCACAGCTGCCCAGGGGCCCTGTGCCTTTCCATGACACCCTCTCCTTGAGTGAAAAAGACCTAACATGACTCTAAAAACACATCATTGCTAGGCCCCGCATTTGCTGAGGACAAGTTGAAATTTAACCACCCAGTCTAGGCACTTTCCTTCAACTAACATTTGTAAATAGAAATAAAGCTAGTGGTTCATTTCTCTCTGAACCATCCATCCCCTTAGCCATGATAGACTTTTTTTTTTTTTAATGAAATGAAGTTCAGTGACAAAAGGAAACTACAACTGGGAGGGAGTGTGGACGTGTGTGTGTGTGTGTGTACATGGCATAGGCGTGTGCTCAGAGAAAACTCCAGAAAGGGACTGTTTGATTTTCCCCCAGGAAGCATTCTTGTCAAAGAGGGAGAATCTGTATTGTTAGTTATATATTTCTTTGTTTCCCTTATTTCAGTGTTCAGAACGTGAAGGATGCATTCAAACTTATGGAGCATGACATTTTAACTATCTCATCTCACCATGATTCATCTCAATTTACTTTCCTCCAACTGTAGTCTTGAGAAAGTGCACCATCTCTAGGTTTTCCAGTGGGTAGAAGACCATAAACAGCATTAAATGAGCCCAATGTCAGCTAACTTGTGAGCAAGGCTCACTCATTAGATCCTTATTGTGCTCCTAATGAGATGCTTTATGTTAGAATGGGAACGTGTGGTACATTAGCAATGGCCTCTGCAGTGTATTTCTGAATGTTCAATATAAGCCAGTGGAGGTGAAGTAGCATGAAGACTCAAACAATCCCAAAGGAAGGTGGTGATATGCTGAGCTCTCAGACCTAGCAGATCCTTAACCATTCATATTCTGGCTTCTGTTCCTTTGCCCCAGATACTGCATTATCTGGACCCATATCTGGACCCATATCTGCATTATCTGTGACTACCAGAATATATTTTACTGTCTCTAGTTGACTTCCATTTTAGAGTTCAATCTCAAGTGAACTTTGGTGGTGAAATATATACCCCATCTTCATTCATTCTGGGAGCCTCTGCTTCTTAGTAGAATGAATCAATAATGAGGTCATGAACAAATAATATTAATGCCTTTTATTATTTATATGGATGTTAATGTGTCCAATTGACACACAACTTTCTAACTCTCTGGTCTAACACTCATGACCCTTTGTACCCTCTTCTCTTCCCCTCTTTCTTTTTTCATTCAGTCACAGATACAGAGAAAGAATAATATATCACAAGCCATGACCCCTTGGCCTTTATGAATTATCTGTTTAGAAAGATGTGAAGCCACCTTTTATATCCACCATAATAGATACTTAGACATTGTGGATCAATAGTGAACAAGTTTGCTGGTTATAGTTAATGGGTACCAAAGGGACACTCTGACAGTGACCTCTGACATTGTGGCTGACAAGAAATCTATAGAGCAAAAAATAAGGAAGCCGGGGAGTTTTTAAAGTTATGAATGTAGATCTATAGCAAATCATGGTAATTTTCTCCAGGTAGAAACATTTCAGACTTGCAGGTAGCCACTCACGTCTGCCAACCTCTTAACTCTGACCACCGAAATGGGAACGGCAGCCCATTGCTGTACTATTCTGGAAACAGCTTTGGTGCTGGGCCTGACATGAGCCCATTTGTTATCCAAGGAGAACCAACTGAGATTGTTTTCCTGTCAAAGAGGACTTTTCTCTTTATGAAATGGGCTGTCATTTATAATTTTAAGCAGGCAAAGATTTGTTAAACAGCCACATGGTAATGGGTTTCTATAAGAAGATCCACAGACCCATAGTTGCAGAAAGAAATTGTGCTTATGAGATATTTGAAAACCTAATGGGAATGGAATATTTGGGGTTTCTTGAAAGATGGTTTCTGCCCTGCACATTGTCAAGGGAATTTAACAATAAATCCATTGTTGTGTGTCTGAGTAGTCGGTTTGAGGCAATTATATTTCCATACATCCCAGGGAGTTGATCTTAGGGAAAAACACTGGGGCTCCAAGTCCCCCTTTTCCTGTCACTGCACTGTGTGGAACACCCAGGAATGAATGCTGACGATGGCAAACAGGCTTTAAAAGAGTCCAGGAAACAGAGCTAATTTCTGAGTGGCTGTGAAGAGAGCAGATTGCAGCATTCTGCCTGGCAGAAAAATTAATATACATGGCATCCATTCCAAAAGAGGGAAGGGATGTCTGCAAAGTCCTTTTCTCTCTACTCTACAAGGTACAGACCATATTATGATGTCACACTCCAGTAGCATTGCTCTGAAGTCTCAATGGTCTCCCTGCTGCTAAGCACCATTGAAAACACATTTGTCCTGACTGTTCTTTTCTTTTTATCCCCCTCTCATCTGTGTAAGATGAATCACTCCTGGATCCAGACTGACTCTGAGGGCAGAGCCGGGTCCTGACGAGGTAGCCTGCCTCCTATGGCTTAAACATTTTAATTAATTTCAACACTAATGCACAAATGAGAGTTAATCATCCTGCCGCAGTGCTTTCTAATTTACTAAGTTTATTCATTAAAACTTTCCTTACTGAACTTTGATTGAATGTCATGCTTTTTTGGAGGCCTTTCAAACTGCCTTAAGGGTTTTAAAGTGATATCTTGGGCAGCTGCTGAAAGCCTTCAGTGTTTGCTTAAAGAGAAGAATGGGGAAAATCTGATAAGCAAGAAATCTTCTCTGTGCTGAACAAGGAGCCCTTTAGGTGGCAGGAGGCCTGTAAAAGCAGATTTGTTTTTCAGCAATACATAAAAAAGAAAGGGAACCTTAAGTATCTAATAAAAGAAATAAAATCAATCACCTTAATACTTGGCAAAACTTGGAAATACATTTGATGGTAAGAGGCAGTCATCCTTTAAAAACCAACAGAATGATAGCAGCACTTTGTATTAATGTGGGGAGAGATATTCATAATGGGTTTGCCAACCTAATTATTTTGGAATCAATATAATAAAAATCTTAGGTATACTGTTTTGCCTAGTAATTGCTACTACCTATTTTTTTTTGTTTTTTTTTGCTGAGAGATATTGTTTCAACAAAATCCTTTAAAATGAGCTCAAGTGAAATATAGTCTTAACCTCTTTTATTGACAGTGTTCAAATTAGGGGACAAAATACCCCACATAGTCAGATACACAAGGCCAACTTGCAGATTGACACACAAAATACATGTAATTGTTGTTTTAATTATTGATCGTGTTAGTGTCTTTAGAAAGGTGCTCCCTCCCTCTCCCTACCTCTCCACTCCCCACGCCCAGTCAGGAAAAGATTTTGTTAAAGTTTAGGAAAAATTCCAATCACTGGGGAGAAAAAAATCAAGCCAGAGTTATGAATGAAAGCACCACTTCTAAGATGCCACGAATCTAAATACAAGTTTTCATATTCATGTCCATGTTCCATAAATACTGCTCAGTGTTATGCACCACAACACAACGAACTCATTTTTACAAGGTATTTTTAAATTCAGAGAGCAAGAAAGGGTACCCATTTCATTCTCCTCTGAAAAAGGAAGCTTGGGTGGGAAGAACTCCCCTTCTTTCTTTTGGTGGTCAGGTCGTGGCAGCGGGAGTTGGTTCATGAAATATTCCTGCTCTCCAGGCTCTTGAAAGACATTTTGAGTAGAGTCTTCTCTTCACATACGTAATCCCTGCATCCACCAAAACATAGACTGAGAGAGATAGATATGTTAGCCCAGGATAGCTAGCATGATGGCAAAGTATCCAAGTTCTCGGTCAGGCAACCTGGCTGGGAGTCCTGAATGGCCTCTGTTACCTTGGACAAGTTAAATAACCTCTCTGAGCTTGGTTTCTCAACTTTAAAATTAGCATTGTTATAGTAGTCATAGGAATCTTGTGGAATTTTTTTTAATTTAAGATTTCTATTTATTTCTTCCCTCCCCCCCTCACCCCATTGTCTACTCTCTGTGTCCATTTGCTGTGTGTTCCTCTATGTCCGCTTGTATTCTCATCAGGTGGCACTGGGGATCTTTGTCTCTTTTTGTTGCATCCTCTTGCTGCGTCAGCTCTCCATGTGTGTGGCACCACTCCTGGGCAGGCTGTGGTTTTGCATGGGGTGGCTCTCCTTGCACAGGGGCCACTCCCTGTCTGGGGGCACCCTTACGTGAGGGCATCCCTGCGTGGGCCAGCACTCCTTGTGCACAGCAGCACTGCACGTGAGCCAGCTCACCACATGAGCCAGGAGGCCCTGGGTATCAAACCCTTGGACCTTCTATATGGTAGGTGGACACTCTATCTGTTGAGGCACATCTGCTTCCCTCTTGTGGAAATTAATAGCTAATGCTATAGTAAGTGGTACTTAGTACCACACTTAGTACCACAATTACTCCTCACCACAACTTCAAGAATCAGGTATTACTATTAGTCCCAATTTACACATGTGGAAACTGAGTCACAGAAAGGCAAAGTAACTCATCCAAGGTCATGCAATGGAGTACATTGTAAACTTGGGTTTAATCCCAGGTAGCCTGGATACTGAGACTGTGCGCTTAACCTCTTCACTATGTTTAGGTAAATAACCTAAGCAAAGGGCATAGGATAATGACTGGCCCAGGGAAGTACTTAATAAAAGCCAGTAATCATTAGCTTTTATTATTGAAGGTGTTTTTTCAGGAAACATTTGTTGGCCAATTAAGTAAATAAAATCTGTTAGGGATTCTTGAAGCCCCAGTGTAAAATATTCTGCTGATGAACTGCTAACACTGAGAATCTCAAGGAATGCCTTCCCAATCTCCATTTATTTCAATGACGTGGGGACAACTGACCACTCATGATTGCTGTGGCTCTTATTTTACTTCTATTTTGAGAAAAAATAAATAAGAACAAAAACAATGACTAGGTCCTTTGACTATGTAAACAAAGAGATTAAAGTTCAGGAAATCTAGGCCAGTGGTGACTCTAGCCAGTGGTTCCTGAACCTGGATATACATTGGAATAATCCGAGGAGCTTTAAAAAATGCAGATACCTGGGCTCTCTCTAAATCCACTGAGTTAGAATATATAGGTATGATAGTCAGGCAGAATTTTAAAAATAGTTTATTGACATATAACATGTAGATCAGTTTTTCCTCCTGGTACATTTTATATCATTGGAAGCATGCAGTATGTATTCTTTTCATCTGGCTTTTGTTCCACATTATGTTTATGAGATTCACCTCACCCATGATGTATGTAACAGTCAGTCATTCCTTCTCAGTGCTATATACTATTCCACAGTATATCACCATTTATTTATCCATTCAGCTGTTGCTGGGCAATTGGGTGCTTCCCAGTGAAGCTATAACATATAGTGCTGCCATGAAATTCTTATACATCTTTTGGCAGATTTTTGCATTTCCACTGGATATTTGCCTAGGAGTGGATTTGTTGAGGTTAGGAAATGCGTAAGTTCAACTTTACTATATGGGGCATGAGTATTTTTAAAAAGTACCACAAGTACTGTAACCCGGGATGGGAACCGTTGGTGCAAGCTGGGAGGCTTTATAGCTAGTTCAATTGGTGTTTATGTGTTGAAGTGGAAAAGACATTTTAAAAACCTGATGAGAACAGAATATTTGGCATTTCTTGAACACTGGCCTCTCCTAGGAAAGGAATTGGTGACATTAGAGTTGGGTAAGGGTTAGGCTTGAGGGCTGTGGAACCCAAGCAACAGACGACTATGTTGGTCATATCTCAGGTAAAACTTCTCAATATCAGGTGTTTCAGGAGTATCTTATAACATGTTTCTACAAACAGCCAGGTAAAAGGCAGCACCACTTTTTCTTTAGCCTGGCCTTCTGCTTTTATTTCCAGCTCTGAAATCACAAAGTCCTCCACACGGGCTCCTACCCTCTTCCAAGGATGCTTTCCAATGCCTCTCTCTCCTTACCCCATTCCTGCATTCCCCGTGACCCTCCTCTTCCAAGAAGACTTCCTGGTCTCTTCTGTGGCAGCACTTGACTGGGAGTTCCTTCAGGGCAGGGTCTACTTTCACTCACTTTGGTATAGACAGGCCCGACTGTGTATTTTGAATCAATGCTCAGTACATTTTAAATATGTACTTTAAAAAAAAACACAACTATTCTCAACAGCAATAAAATAATTGGTTTCCTTATGTAAAACTTCAGGGTATTAAAAAGCATTTATATTGTACATGCTTCCAAATGGTTCTTCCTTTAGCCTCTGTAGATCAACATAGTGCATGTGTAAGCTCAGGCCCACCGGCCCTGATCAGGACACATGCAGGGGTAAAGGAGGACTAGGCAAACATTATAGGAGCTAGTTAATTGATTAACCAATCAATTAATTATTAACATCATGTACAAGAGCAAGAGTCTTGCAGGGGAGGGCACAGATTGCAAGGAACCAGGATTTAATTCCAGGACTGATGTGATGGGTGAGGCTAGTTGGACTTTATCTTCATTATTAACCCTTCCATCAATGGTCTTCACACTGATAGGACAAGGAGCAAAGAAGCTCTTCCTTTGGAGACTAACACTGTCCCTAAGTGGTCAGAGCAAGGAGTTTCTGAGCAGAGTCACTGCACACGATTGTGCAGGGTACAAAAATGAGCCCCCTGGAGGGGCGAGGGTTATTCTGAAGATGAAAAACGCTAACATCTCTGAAACAGAGAGCATGGAGCCCGACAATAACACATTGAACAAATATTTGCTAAGAACCTGCTCTTAGCAGGTATTCATCAAATTTATGATCTAAGAGAGAATGCAGATATTAAATGAATAAATAAACAAATATAAATACTTACAAATTGTGATGAGTGCTCTGAGGGGAAATAAAGAAAAAGTACAACAAAAAGGTGGACTAGGGCGGCGGACTTTGGCCCAGTGGATAGGGCGTCCGTCTACCACATGGGAGGTCCGCAGTTCAAATCCCGGGCCTCCTTGACCTGTGTGCAGCTGGCCCATGTGCAGTGCTGATGTGCGCAAGGAGTGCCCTGCCATGCAGGGATGTCCCCCGTGTAGGGCAGCCCCATGCGCAAGGAGTGCACCCTGTAAGGAAGAGCCACCCAGCGCGAAAGGAAGTGCAGCCTGCCTAAGAATGGCGCCGCCCACACGGAGAGCTGACACGTCAAGATGACGCAACAAAAAGAAACACAGATTTCCCTGACGCTGACAACAACAGAAAGCGGACAAAGAAGAAGACACAGCAAAGAGACATAGAGAACAGACAACTGGAGTGGGGGTGGGGGGGGAGAGAAATAAATAAATAAATAAATCTTTTTTTTTAAAAAGTGGACTATAATTAAAGTGGAGGGGTTGCCATGGAGAGGGAAGGCCTCTCTGAGCACAGGGGTGAGGATGAGTTCAGTTGACATAGATGGGAAGAACTTTCCAGACTGAGGGTACAGCGTGTGCAAGTGTGTGGCTGGACACAGGCAGCAAAGGAGAAACTGGCATGGGCCAAGGGCAAGGGTTTTATTTGTTTGTTTGTTTTTGTTTTTTAGGAGGTACCAGGGATTGAACCCAGGACTTTGTACATTGGAAACAGGTGCTCAACCACTTAGCTACATCCTTTCCCCAATGAGAGTTGTTTTTGTTTTTCATTTGTTTTTTTACTTTTAGGAAGTACTGGGGATCGGAACTAGGACTTTGTACATGGGAAGCAGGCACTCAACCACTTGAGCTACATCTGCTCCCCTCAAAGTCTCTTAATACGGGTTATTTCTTGCTCCCATTCCTTATTTCTCGGGTTCTATTACTCATGCATCCATTCCAGCCCCCAGGGTCCAGCTGGTGAGTGATGGTATCTAATGAATGGTGCAAAATGCTATGGTTCAATTATTTTAAGAGGGTCTACTCTACAGTCATAGACTCAAACCTTATGAAAACAGATGCTGAGCTTTGGAAAGTCCATACTCCCTTCCTCCTCCCTCCTCTTTCCTTTCCTCCTCCAGCCAGCACCTGTCCCCACTGTAACACCCCACAGAGGTCTTCCAAGGGAGCGTCCGAGATCCTGAACTTCCCCAGGCTTCTTTCCTGTCATTCCCATCAAACGTGACTTGTTCTATGTCCAGGTCCCTCTGGCCTGACTAGCTGATCTGATTATTTAAGCTTACAGGTAATACGGAATACATGGTATTCTGGGAGTTGCTTTCAGTGTCCTGACAAAGGCAATTACTAATATGGAAATTTCAAGCATAGTGAAAGAATAACTGGGGTAGATTTTGGGATGGCTGAGGCTTTTGATAAGTCTCATAGCTTTTCCTACTTGGTTATAATGTGGGGGAAGTGTGCAGTAGGTAGTAAGAAACTTTATCTAGAGGCTAGATCTGGCCTGACATCATTTAATTCAAAACTCAGAATAATACTTTTCTCTGCAAAGGCATATCTATGGCTCTCCCAGACACACTGTCTGCAAGTTTAGGCGAGCAAGGAACAGTTGGAAAGCTGTGAGCATTGTGACTCCATCAGGCCACTTTCAAAGGGAGGCCCAGGAGGGATTCCTTGGGGCTCCTCTCCCGTCACTGGATTTTGCTGTCTCCCTCTACTGGCAAGGACTGTTCTGGCATTGACCAATATTCCAAATTGGGACCTGTAACTTAATGTCTTAGTTGGCAATTAATACACTATTGAAGGAGAGCTGGCAGTAAGGGAAATAAGACAATCGAGGGAAAAAATATCTGCAAAACTGGGTGACTCTTCTCATCTGTTAGGTGGGGATAAGTAATACTTTACTTCACAGAGTTGTGAGGATTAAAGAAACCAACAGAGGTAAAGCATTGAGCACAAGGAACGTACTCAAGAAAAGGATGTTGTCACAGCCGATTATCCCAAATCCTTGGTGCCGGATGTGTTTCAGAACTCAGACTTTGATTTTAGAAAGGCAATACGAGGCATGTACGTGTATTTTATGATACCCCAGTAGGATCTGAGGAAGCATTCCATAATCAAGCAGGTTAAAATATCGTTAATCAAATTATAAATGTTCACCCTAAGTGGAATAAACAAAGCCTATAAATAGCTCATATCAGTTCAGGTCATGTTTAGTCACCAAGTGAGTTTGTACCAAAATTACAACATTTTTCTTTTCAGAACTTTAATGGATTTTGGGACCCCAAATAAGAGGTTTCTATCATTTTATTTCTAGAACTCAGTTAGTAAGATTATTCTCCTTTTCTTTTTACCTACTAGTCATTTAAGGACTACTTTCCTTATTTACTCAGATTATGATTTGAAGTGTAGAGATATAAGAACTGGTATGTAGAAATAGGAGAGAGTGACTTGTTCTATATTATTCTAGGATGAACCTGGAACCTACAGAAAAGCAGATTTTTGGCTTGACAGAAGACATTTGATCTGAGTTGTGAGTTGCTAAACTCCCTATAACTTGAAATGTCCGACAGAGATGGCTGGGCATCCACCTTGGAGGCTATAAAGTAAATTCCTGTAATTAGCCAGGGACTAAGACACATGAATTTCCAAGTCTAAAATGCTATCATTCCGTCTTTTTATTAAGGGATTTAGTCACAATCATGGGAAATTTTCACCTCTATTACACCAGGATTTAAGGAGACTCAGGAGTTATTTCCATCTTAATTTTTTTGTCTGGTCACTAGCTAATAAGCATGCTAACTGATAACTAAGGCAGCATATAGTGGGATGTTAATAGAGTTCTGTAATCAAGTGAGAGTGATAACTGTTGGGTTAAGCAATTTTAAAGTATTTTTTCTGAAGGACTTATCAGAGCCTTCAAAATGCTGATATATATACTGCAAATTTGCAAGAAGAGAAGGTAAAATGTAGTGTTTCTCAAACTTATTTATCCATAGATTCCAATACAGAATGCATCTGGTAGGGTTAGTTTTCCAAGAACACGCTTTGGGAAAAACAAATTTTAAAATGTCATGGGTTGGTAAAATACATTAATTCCACATTTATCGAGGTTATCAGACGCCAGGCATGGAGCAAGGTGTGGGGAAACAGTGATGGCTAAGACCTGTTCCCTACCCTTACCTCTGGGAGCTCAGAGCCTGCCATCAAGGCTCTGATGTGGGTCAATCAAGTCTTCACTGAGCAGCTTATATTTCACATTCACCTGTCTGAATTCTCCCTCCTTCCTACCTTTAGGGATGATGTGAAATCACATGCTAAAGAGGAACCCAAGTTGTAGGGGCAAGAGAGAAAAAGATGGAGCAATTGCAGCCTGTCAATTTGGAGGATTCTGCCAGCCCCATGTACCCAGCCTGCCTTTTCTCACCCCAACATCCTTGCTCGCAGCTTCATTATTTGTTGTCTCTGCAGATGAATAAGCTACTTGGACTTCTCTCCTACATCATTAATGGTGGGTGGAAGAGTTTAAAGCTCAGGTGAAGCCAAAAGTGCCGAGTACTCAAGTCATTTATTATCAGCGTGATGAACGCTGACAATGGGCTTACACTGTCAGATTATATCCTTAATTTAATTAATAAAAAAATTAAGATCATCACCATTAACCTGCATTTGCTCGGAATGCCACAGGGGTGATTAGTTAGAACGGCACTGAAGGTTTTATAGTCTACTCCAGTAAGAATTACTTTGGTACCAATTAGGATTTTCCATAATATCACCCCGTGTAATAACCCTATTACATTACACATTTTCTACAAGTGATTGAGTTCAATACAATGCAGATAGGATGTCACAGGACTCTCCCCTCAGAGCATGCAAGGGGAACTCCCACAAATGTTAACACAGGCACTAAGTGGAGAGGAGACCCTGATTTTTTATATTACGCAAACCCATTTCAAGGGTAATGATTCTCTGTCACAATCTCAGAGCACTGGGAAATTAGACTCACACATGGCTACGGAGGCTTAGGCAGATAAAGGCTTTCCCTTGAACATCTCAGATCTAAAATGTTCCTTACTCGGTATGGGAATTTTTATTTTTTCAAGTCTATTTGATTTTAAATAGCTTACTTTTAGCACCGAAGAGGAGCAAGGCATTCATACAACTTTTTTATAACTTAAAAAAAATCATTACTTGAGTAATTTATGTTTATTGTAGAAAAATCAAGTGGAAAATATAGGTAAGTAAGAAGTGTGTGGGGACGTATATGAGAAACCTGTACTTTCTGTGCAATTTTTCTGTAAACTTAAAACTGTTCTAAGTATAAAATTTATCATTAAAAAATCAAATGGAAAATAGAGATAAGTAAAAGGAATAGAAAAATAGCTTGTGATCACATCACCCTGAGAAATCCACTTATTACTCGGTTAGATACCTTTCCAGAGTGTTTCTATGCAAATAAAATTTTGTAATTTTACTATAAATGGAACTATGGTATATATGCTGATTCATTCAACAGCAACAACAAAATCTTTGGGGGGGGCATCAATAATTATTTTTAAATCACTTTTAAAAGCTTCATTACAGATTTTTATCTGGATTCACTCAGCTGACTGTTTACTGTGGATTTTCAGTTTCTTAACATTTATAAACATTAACTATGGTGAACACCTTTTTGGCTAACTTTTTGGGCAAATTTTAAATTATATTCATGGAACAAATTCCTAGAAGTGGAATTGGACCAAAAGTTACGCACATTTTAAGAATGTTGATATCCTCTGGCAAATCACCCTCCAAAAATGTTTTACTGATTTTTGTTCCCATTAGCATCCTCACCCAAAACAGGCTTTTAAAATTCTCTCTTTTTTTTTGGTCTTTGTCAGTTAGGTAGTTGAAAATGGTAGAATGTCAGAGAATCATCATAACCTGTGTCAAAAGGATGGGTATGATCTGAATAGGCAGAAGGTGGGGAGGGACAGGAATGTGTTATGAGATTATTAAATATCACTCAAACATCATGAGACCCCATTAATTCAATAAACGTTTATTGAACACTCACTGCATCCTAGAAGCTGTCTAGTCTCTAGATGAAGTTCCACTGTGGAGTAGGGGGGCATCAGCCATGGCAACGGGTAATACCACAGTATGGAATGGAAGTGTGTAATGGAGATATGTGCAAGATGTTGTGGGTGTATCTGCAGTCAGGGAAGGCTTTCTAGAGGAGGCAGCCTTGCACTGAGACCTGAAGGAAAAGGAGACTTTGTCAGCTGACTACAGGAAAGGATTGAGGATGAATCCGCCATGGTTAAGAAAAGGACTGGGTGAATTCTCTCCATTCCTCCTTGGGTCTGCAAATTTGTACTGATGTCCTGCTCTGTGTCAAGCACTGTTCCACAAGCTTGAGATGTGATGACAGACAGACTAAATCCCTGCGCTTGGAGAGTTTCGGTTCAAGCGTGGAGTTTGGATGCAACCACCGCTTCTAGAGCCCACTAGACTTAAAGTCCTGAAGGAAGAGGAACCGTGCTCACCCTATTCCAGCTCACTATCCCCAGCATCTACAGCAGAACTTTGAATCATATCTGCCAATTTGTCAGGGGTAAGGAAAAAAAACAGGGGTAACTCAGGCAATGGGGAAAAAATAAGTGAGAGATGAGTTGGAAAGGAAAGAGAGAAAGCAGAGAAAGAAGAGCAGGTGAAGGAGCAGGAGGGAAAACCTGGAAGGGGGTGGGGAAGAGAGGGAAAAGGGAGAGGTGCCTAGGGGGGAGCAGGGCGTGGAGCACCTGCTGGGCGTGGAGCACCAAGGCTGGGTGTTCAGCTGATTCTCATTCCCCATCCTATTGCACTGGGATCAGGCAGGGAGGAAAGAGGGCCACCCCCAGAAGGCAGAACAAGCCACTTTCCTTGCTCAAATATGTATGTGTGCAGAGGGCAGCGCAGCCCCTTCCATTCCTGATGACTTCCTCATCAGACTCTTGTCATCCTGGGTTCTGTGGCCTAACCAAATTGGACTTTTCATTTCTTAAAAGTATACCTGATCCTACCCCAATCATTTTCTGCTTTTCAAAAATAAATAATAAAAACCCGCATCTTTCATCCTGTCATGTTTCCTAGGCTTGGCACATCAGGCTGTGAGGGGTCACATCTACTTAAGTGCCTCAGTAGCCTTAGATTAAACAACTTGCATCTGGCTCAGGCTGGTGTGGTAACTTATAAAAGAAGAGACAGGGAAGTCAAGCAGGAGTGGAGAATGGAAAGAAATGAAAAAGACATCCTGAGTTCTTTTTTTTCTTTCTGTTTTTTTTTTTTTTTTGGTCAGCACAACTTTACAAATACTTTCACATTTTGTTTCATTTATTTTCTCTCTCCTAAAGCTGGCTGCCCATAAAAAATTCAGGATGGCTGTTCATTCCCTAAATGTCTTGGGTAATTGGATGGAATTTCTAGCAAGTGTCAAGTATTTAGGATAAAAAAAATATCTCCTGACTTCAGCAGTATAATCCAAAAACTCTCATTAGTTACTCCACTTTATTTAAATATATATTTTTTTCTTCAATGTTTTAGGTGATGAAGAAGATTAAAAATGATCCCATAACAGTCAGTATAGTATTTTACATTCACTGACCTTTTGTGTAATTTGATATGTTCCTTTAGGAAGTCTGTTATGGCTGTGTTAGATGAAAGCTTGATTTATAAACACTGTGCAAGGGTGTGTGGTAAGGGAGTGGGGGTGTACGTATTTTGTTCTCATTCTGAGTTTTTATTTTTTTAATCTGCTCACACCTTTTAGCAGATCATTAATGTATTTTTATTCTTCCTTCATATATTATTGCTGCATTTTCTTTATTAATTCTAGTTCCCCAGGAGAACTGGGCAGAACTGAGACAGGAGGTCTTAGAGCTGGGTTCAATGGCCAGATAGTTACCCCAAGAGATTCCAGATCATCATGGCTGAAGGGAAGACAGCAGGCCCTTTTGTTTCCTCCTTACTGCATCCCTGCTGTTGCTTGGATCCTGACTTTAGCATCCCTTGACTGAACTAATGGCTTGGAAGACAGAGCATAAGATCTGAAGGGAAATTCTCAATGAAGATAGAAGCCATTTATGGGGTGCCCAGAACATGGCATGGGGTGGATACATAAGATTCCCAAATTGCCACATTAACTCACACTAATTGATATATATTACATGCCCATAAATCTAATTA
Source organism: Dasypus novemcinctus (assembly GCF_030445035.2). Lineage (NCBI taxonomy): Eukaryota > Metazoa > Chordata > Mammalia > Cingulata > Dasypodidae > Dasypus > Dasypus novemcinctus. Next base: position 67,060,560 of record NC_080681.1, on the reverse strand, counting down.
GTGCATTATTCACTTAATTAATAAATGTTCATTGGTGAGAAATACCTGGTTGTCCTCTCTGAAGTACTTTCTTCAAGTATTAGTAATATTTCTGCCAAATATCCCGAAATTCCATTTGCACATTGTTACAAAGTTTAAAAAGTACTTCAGATCCATTATCTCATTTTTCATAACAGCTCTATGAGATGTGTATTATAATCTGTCTGCAAATGACAAAATGGAGTTTCAGATAGCTTGTGACTTGCCCACTCAGACTGAAAGTGCCCTCTACATAACACATCTAGACACACCATAGAGAAACTGCAGAACCATAGAGGTAAAAAAGAAAAAAAAAACTTAAAACTTAACAAAGAGGGAAGCAGATGTGGCTCAATTAATTGGGCTCCCATTTACTATATAGGAGGTCCAGGTTTTGATACTCAGGGCCTCCAGGGGAAGGCAAGCTGGCCTGTGCGGTGAGCTGACCCGAGCGCAGTGCTGCCCCATGTGGAGGGCTGCCCCGTGCAGGAGCACTGGTGTCCATGTGGAGAGCTGGCACAACAAAATGGTACAACAAAAAGAGACACAGAGGAGAGACAATAAGAGATGCAGCAGACCAAGGAGCTGAGGTGGCACAAGAGATTGAGCACCTCTCTCCCATTCTGAAAGGTCCCAGAATTGGTTCTTGGAGCTGCCTAATGAGAAAACAAACAGACACAGAAGAACACACAGCAAATGGACACAGAGAGCAGACAATGGGGGCAGGGGAAGGTGGGTTGAGGAGAAATAAATAAATAAATAAATATATTTTTTAAAACTTAACAAAGAGGAGAGACTGATTGCTTTCCAAATAATGATACTTCAACTGTTTCTCTGTGGCAATACAATGGAATAATTACAAAATGGTGATGGGGGAAAGAAAACAGTGAATCTAGCTATACCATCATTCAAAAATGAGTATGAAAGAAACACTTTCAGTCTAAGAAAGTTTACCATCTATTGATCCATTGAAAAATGAATTCAGAGGAATAAGTGAGGAGGTAAATTGGAAGATTAATTTACTTTTTCAAAAGTCTAAAATATTACATAAAAAGTGAAATAAAATCTCCATATTATAATAAAAAACAAGGAAAATATAGGAGAAATTCAATGAGTCGTTAAAGTATACAAATCCTTGCTTGCTCAGGAAGAGAACAATAATGAATAACTTGAATTTCTGTTAAAAAATATAGTTTAGTCTGTAGGTAAACAAAGGGAGTTTTAATTGTATCTTAACTTTTTTTGCTTAAAAAAATCTTAAGAAAATATGGTTAAATGTTAAGAATTGTTCAGTGTGGTTGGTGGACACTTGAGAATTATCTGTATGTTTCTGTATGTTTTACATGTCTTCTTTTCCCAGGTTGCTATGGCAAATACCGCATAATGGGTTGGTTTAAACAACAAGAATATATTGTCTCATTATCCCATTCAATCCTCAATCTTACGAGGCAGATATTAGTATTCCTTCCATTCTACTGATGTGAAACTAAGGGGGATAAAGAACTTACCTAAGGTCAGATAGAAAACAAGTGAGTCTGATTCCAGAACTTCAGCTCCTGACCTATACTGTAGCCTGGATCCATTTAGTAGCTAAAGAAGGAGGAAGAGGGGGAAGAGAGAATTAGTGATAATATTGGAAGCACTGGGGAGCCTCTCTTTCCCCATTTCTAACCAGGTATCAAATCCTGTCCATTCTGCCTATTAATTCAAACTAATATTTTTCAAGTTCTTGAATCTGTGCAAGGAACTGTTTTGGGAGCTTAGCATGTATTATTGCACTTAATACTTTCAACAACCATGTGAGGTGGAGTACCATTATTAACTTCCCCAGATAGATGGGGAAACTGAGGCATAGAGAAAGGAAGTGATTTGCCCCAAGCCACAAGACTGGTAAACAGTAAAGGCAAGATTCAAACCCAGGCAGCCTGGCTCCAGACCGCACGTTCTTAACCTCTGCTCTGGACGCTCAGGTGCAGAGCCCCTTTAGTTTTCTCCCTGCTGTCCCCTGAGGTGCCTTGGCTCCAGGTCTTAGCATCCCTTGGCTGAACTATTCCAATAGCTTCCTATTTCTGTTTCCAGGTTCTCCCCTATCCCCCTCACCCCAATTTTAGCCTCCACAGAGCCAGCAGAATAATTTTAGAAACAAATCTGATAATGCCTTTTTTCTGCTTGACAAAACCTGAGATTGTTCTCAGCACCTGTGGAATCAAGCTCAGGCTCCTTCACACGGCATTCCAGACTCTTCCCAGGCTGGCTCCAACTCCCACAGCCTGATCTCCCAGCACTCCTTCTGCCACACTGTCTTCTCTGTCACAAGGAACCTTGCCGCATTTCTGGAACATGCCACATCCTTTCCCATTCTCTGTGTCCTGGCATGCATCATTGTCTCTACTTGGAATGCTCTCCCCTCTCTTCTCCAGCCAGGGAGCTTCTCATCCACCTCCTGCCTGGCCCTCCAGACCTCCTGTGTCTCTCCCACTACTGACCACAGCAGTCATCAGGTCATTTATATCGAGCCACACTTCATCAGAAACTCCCTGAGCACACATGCACCCAGGATCCACATATCCAGTCCAGGAACCTCAGACATGGGTTCAGGTTCAGAATGGCGAGGGCTGAGCACCCACCAAGAGTTTCCAGCGTAAACTGCTAGACTAACGTATAAAATGGGCATATCCTACCCATTAAGATCCCTGGTGAGCATCTAAGTGATCCAAACTCAACATGCACAGGATCCAGGTGAGCAGGGATGAATGAAGGACAGAACTATAGAGAGGACAATACCCTCCACCAGCAAAGCCAGGCGAGACTACGGAAAAGCGAGAGCAGAAAGAACTGTTACCTCGTCCCCTCTGTCCAGAGGAAGGTCATGATGAGACACAACGAGATAAAGAAGTGAGATGCCTGAGAGACTACAGAGAGATTTTCTGCTCATTCAATTTGAAAACTGACTTTCAGCTCAACCTTTTGAGGGAGGCAAGGCAGGCCTTACCATCCCCATTTTACCGAAGAGGGAACGGAGGCTCAGAGAAGTCACATGACTGCTAAAGTTATGATGTAAGGGGAAGAATTAAGAAGGAAATGTAGATTTTCTGGCTGCAGGTCACCGTTTTGCTCCTGCACTCAAGGGCACCACCAGCCTGTAAGGCGCTTTGTGTCACTTTGGAAATGGCGCTCCCTTCCTTCCTGGCGTGAGCAGGACGCACCCAAACGGCCGCTTGGCGAGCAGGGCTCTAGGTGGAATGTTCGCCTGTTTGTACCCCTGGTACAACCTACTGAGTCTAGAGGTGGCATTCTGCTCCACCCCACCATTCTGCTTTATTTCTGGGTCCCCTCCCTTTCCCCCCATTTGGAATCCTACCTCACTTCTGGATGCTCCTCAAGGAGGAACCCTGTGGTGCCAAGGCGACCGAGGTAGACCGTCTCAGGCAGGAGTCTGTGGTTAGGCTGTGCTTCCCAGGGGTTGGGCGGTTGGGTGTGTGGACAGCATCCATTACCAGGGTCCTGACTAAAGTGTCCCCCCAAAACTCATGTCCTCATGGAGTCCCTAGTCTATTTTAATGTCTTCCCTGTCACCAACGTCTTCTCTGGCAGCAAAGGACATCCTGTGATGCACTGCTTCACACAGTGTGCGTGTACCATAAATATTAAATGATGACAGGATATTTTTTTCAAAAAATTGAAAGTTCCACCTCTCAGGACTCTCCTCTGCTGTACATCTTTGCCAAGCGTGGGTTAAGACTGTCCATCTTTTAGCGAGAATCAGGGTTTGGAGATTAGTGAAGTGAGAATTGGTCAGGTTTAATGGCACAGATAATATTTTATTTTTATTTCAATTTTAATACACTATCAACATGCAATGAAGTAAGATATACGGCAACACTTGAGGAAGGAACTGCCCTCCAACTTATCTTCAGTTACCAATTTGGGACCAGTTTCTCAAGTTATTTTTCTGCCAGTCTTGAGAATCTCAGAAAATTTTGGCTTCATCAAAATGATATATTAGGAAGGGTAAAGGTCACCTTAAACTTTGCACAAGAAATCAGAGTAGTGTTTGACCATGACACTTGGAAATTTTTTCCCCAGATATAAGGAGCCAGGAAAAAGGAAAACTTCTTTTCTCTGAACAATGAACTTTCTTCATTCTCTTGTGGCATCCAAGATATTTATTTTGACCCCAGATGCCATTAGAATGTACAAATGGCTTAGTGAGCTAGGAAATGGTTCTAGCTGTAAAGACCCTCAGGATTGTAAGTCTTTATTTATGTCTGTGGTTCCACTAGATTGGACATCTCTTTGGACTGTATCTGATTCATCTTTGTATCTCTACCACCCAGCACACTGCCTGGCACATAGAAGGCATGTTTTGATGAACAACAATAACAATATTTTTCACCAGCTTTGGGTTTGCATTGAAATGGGCCAGACACTTTTTTGAGTTTTTTATGTGAAGCATTTCATGTTTACTATTCAGTAAAACATTGAGGGGTGGATATTATTATTCTTATTCCCATTTTAAAATTGAGAAAAACAGACTCCTAGTGGAGGTAAGTAATTTTCCTAAGATCACATATATAGTAAGTGTTGAGACCAGGATAGTGACTCAGGCTGTGTGTCTTCAGACAACTTACTGCTTCCTTCCATGTATGAAAGAAATAAGTCTCTGGTTTGCAGGAGACCTTAAGGGAGTTGCTCCTTTATTGAGTCAAATTTATTGAGCTCCCATTGTGTGTGCTAGAATGCTGGCACAAAGGTAGGGGATATAGCCTCTCCCCACCAAGTGAATTTACACTACAACTGGGAAGACAAGAAAAGAAAAGGCACTGATATTGAGAGCCTATTCGATGCTTCACATGTTCTCTGCCAGATATTTCTCACAACCACTGTATGAGGCCACTGAGGCTTAGAAAGTTACACTGATTGTCTAAGTTTGCATAGGTAGGAAATGATGGACCTGAGAGGCCCACCCAGGTCTGTCTGACTTCAAAGTACTCTGGAAACCTCTGCAAAATAGTCCAAGAGCAAGACATGAGTAAGAGATTCTTAACAGTCCACGCATGATTCGTCAGGGCGCAAACTTGCTCTTACTGGCCCTGATGTTGGGGCAATGATGAGGACAAGGGATGGGTTAGAGAGGCATGTGGGCATATGTACCAACTGATTGGTTATTTGCATATTCATAATTATCTTGTTTAACCTTCCCAACAAATCTAAGAGGAAGGCAGGGCTTAGATTTAGGAATCGAGGTTCTCAGCTGAGAGCAGTTTTCCCCACCAGGAGACAATTGACAAAGTCTGGAGACATTTTTGTTTGTCTTGCCTTGGTTAGGGGTGGTGAAAGGAGAGGTGGAGCTACTGGCATCTAGTGGGTAGAGGCCAGGGATGCCCCCAAACATCCTGCAATGCACAGGTCAGTGCCCTCCTCCCCCAAAGAACTTTCCTCTCCTGAATTTCAGCAGAGCTGCTGTGGAGAAACCCTGCCCTAGAAGACCGCACTGAGGTTTAGACATACTCTAGGTCACACTGCTAGTGAATGGCAGAACCAGGACTCACACTCAGACCTTCTGTCTCTATGCCAGGCAGGCGGCCTATGCCACCCTACTGTCCTCCCTTCGTTATGAAATAGGAAGTCTCATCTTAATTTGGGGAAAGAGGAAATGCTTGAAATGATGGTCAGAAAAAGATATTTCTAGCAGCTATATAAGGATTATACTAAAGCAAAAAGGAGGACTCAAATGGTTTCTGTCTTCCTAGGGTGCTCTCGCCTCTCCACATTGCCTGGATACATGGGCCCTGAGGTGTCCCTCTCTAGGTTCCTCCTTCCAGTAGAAGGCAAGCATTCTCTCACTCCTGAGCCCTCCCCAGGAATCACCCTCAGCTGAGGAGAGCCACCCATCCAACATCAAGCCCGCTGGTGGATGTCGTGTATAAAGCTTGACCCCCTTGCCAGGGCATTGGCTGAGTTTACCTTCTTCCTCTGCTTCGTGCTGAAGAAGTCCTTGTTCACTCAAAGACGTTGCTCCCCAAGAAGCCCCCTACACTCAACTCTCCACTGGAGTTTCTGCTTCCTAGAAAACCGGATCTAAGTCACTGGATAAAAATGATCATTTAAGGACTGTAAGGCTCACAACATAAACGTAAATGAAAAAAAAGCATAGCAAAAAGCTAAATATGTTTTATGACACCAATTATAAATAAAAGAGGACAGCATGCTGATTAAGAGCCTGAGTTCTGGAGAGAGACAAACCTGGGCTCAAATACAAGCGCCATCAATTACTAACTTGGTAACCTTGAAGAAATTATATAACTCTTTTGAGCTGCAGTCTTTTCATCTATAAAATGGGGAAATAATAATGCTTACTTCTTGGGTTGCCGTATTCGGAGTAAGTGACATGATGTATGTAAAATGCCTAGCACATTGTTTACTCTTTTAGGAAAAAAAGGTTGGAAGGTAATCTGCTAAAATATTAACACTCAATGTCTCTGAGTGTTGGGGTTATGTGTGATTTTTATTTTCTTTTTAATTCCCTGTATTTCCTAAAATTTCTACCATTAGCATATTATAAAGGACATTTTATGACAGCCTTTGCAGCATACATGGCTGTCCTGGTTTGAGTCTTTTGTGGACCCCAGAAAATTATGTTCTTAAGCTAACCCATTCCTGTGCACATAAACCTATCCTATGTGGGACCTTTTGGTTAGATTCAATTATGGGAACTTTTGATTAGATCTCTTTAGTTAAGGGCCTCTGATTAATTTGCTTGTGGGAACCAGGGTAGGACCCAATCTTTTTACTGGATTCTTATATAAACCAAGAACTGAAAGCAGAGACACAAAAGAAAGAGAAATATAAGCTTTTACTCTGTCATGAAAGAGATTCCAGGATCACCTACAGCCACAGAAAGACAGAGAAACCCAGAGAGGTTGAGAGAGAGGCTGGAGGCTAGAATCAGTGGAACAGCCCAAAGCTGAAGTGACAAGGCCCAGGGAGAGACAAGCCATTTGCCTGATTGCCCACAGCAGAGCTCAGGGAGAACGTGAACTGGAGGAGCAGGCAGGGATGGCATCATTTGCCTTTGTCAAGTGGCAGGAGTCTAGGACGACCAGCAGCTGACCTTTGGTGAGACAGCCTCACTGATGATGCCTTGATTTGGACATTCTCACAGCCTCCGAATTGTAAGATTTTACCCTAATAAATCCCCATTATAGGGAAACGGACTTTGGCCCAGTGGTTAGGGCGTCTGTCTACCACATGGGAGACCCGCGGTTCAAGCCCTGGGCCTCCTTGACCCTTGTGGGGCTGGCCCATACGCAGTGCTGATGCGCGCAAGGAGTGCCCTGCCACGCAGGGGTGTCCCCCGCGTAGGGGAGCCCCACGCGCAAGGAGTGCACCCATAAGGAGAGCCGCCCAGTGCAAAGGAGGGAGCAGCCTGCTGAGGAATGGCGCCGCCCACACTTCCCGTGCCACTGACGACAACAGAAGCGAACAAAGAAACAAGAAACAAGACGCAGCAAAAAGACACAGAAAACAGACAACCGGGGGAGGGGAGGGGAATTAAATAAATAAAAATAAATCTTAAAAAAAAAAAATCCCCATTATAAAAGCTAACCCATCTCTGGTATTTTTGCATTGGCAGCTTTTAGCAAACTCAACTGCCTGAGTTCCCATTGTTTTAGTTTGCCACAGGTTGCTTTCCATTTGGGATCATGTGGTTTCAGAGAAACTGGCTCCTTGTTCCTACCAGTGCTACCACTAGCAGAACTGATACTGATCCACTTGGCTTGTTTTGTTCCTGGTGGCTCTAGGAGTCGTCAGAAGTAGGTATGTGATGTAAGCTGTCCCAACCGGTGTGAGTCTTTGGGCTTTTGCATGTGTGATGGTTAGGCAAGGGGTAGACTGTGATGGTTAGGCTAATGTGTCAACTCAGTCAGGTAATTGTACCCAGTTGTTTGGTCAAGCAAGCACTGGGCTAAATGTAATACAAGGACATTTATGAACTTTAGTCATAGTGAGTTTACTGTGTAGATGACTGATTATATCTACAATCAACCAGGGAGAGTGCCATCATCAGTGAGTGATGTTTATCCAGTCAACTGAAGGCCTTAAAAGGGGAAGTGATTTCAGCATTCAGAGAGAATTTCCCAGCTCGTCTTGGACAGCCAAGGTCTCCTGGAACTCATCAAGGACCTTTACTGGACTTTCATTGGAGTCCCTGGTTTGCAGTCTGCCTGTGGAATCTGGACTTGTGGATCTCAATGGTCACATGAGACTCTTATGAAATCTCTTAGAGTTTACAGATATCGCCCATTGATTCTGTTTCCCAGAGAACTCTGACTAATACAGCATGGAATACAGGGACAATGGTGCACATGCTCTCACTTACTATAAAGGAGGAAGCAATTGTCTTGGGAGCCATAGTCACCTTGTGACCGCAAGTCAAGCCTGCCAGCAGGTTGAAGCTGATACCTTGGAAGGAAGAGAAGAGAAAGAAAGAAATCTTGTCCTTCATGATATTATTGACTCCATGGATCAAAACGTACCTTACATCTAATCTTTGGACTTTTCAACTACAAGAGTCAACAAATTTTCTTTTATTGTTCAAGTACATTTAAATTGGGTTTTCCATTACTTGCAACAGAAAGACTTTTGACACATTTGTGTTATCTCCATAATCAGAAGTTAACAATAAAACATATAAAAGTTAAAAGACACCACCCCTTCTATAGGGCTTGGGTCCAGTCCCTCTTCCATCCAGCAGCCATCACAGACTCTACTCATCCACATTGGTTCCTGGCCAGGGAATGGCTATAGTCCTTGTTGCATGGATGTTCCTCTGACATTAAGTAAACTCATGCTTTATAGTGCTATCTGTCCCAAGTGTATATATTTTGTCTTCCCAGTGAGTCAGAAAGTGCTTAAGAGTAGGAGGTTCATGTCTTAGAATTCTTTCATAAATTCCACAGTGCTATTTTCATAAATCCCATAGGATCATTTTTCTCAGGTTTCACACTTATGAAAAGTTTTGGTTTAGACTTTAACATTATCTCCAAAACAAGTGAAGCAAACAGTTGTACATTGTGTATTAAATATGTTAAGTTGTCAGTAAACACATTATTTTGTCAGTAAAACTGTTGACATATACAACAATTTCTATTATCCTATTTAGATCTTTCCCTCTCCCTCACCCTTTCCCTCTCCATTTCCCCCTGTCTCCTTCCCCCCTCCTCTTTCATATATATATATATATATAGCTCGCCAAAGATTGAAGATATCCTCAGTCCCTAGCACACTACCAAGGACAATAGTTACAAAATCATTGTGTTTTCAGAGCTTGAAGGACCCTTAAGTGGTCATCTAGCTCAATCCTTTCACTTTCTAATCAAAGAAACTGAGGCCCACACAATCAGAGGGACTTGTCCAGGCTGCACTGCCCATTGGTGGCAGAGCTAGGGTTTGAACCCAGGTCCAGGTCTGTTAGTTGCCCATTGAATTGACTAAAATCATACCAGTAGAATTACCTCCAAAGTGCTGTGCAAATTCACCTCGTAATATGCTCCACAGATGCTTCGATAAGAGTTTTACAGCAGATTCAAAGTTGTTAACTCATTTTTCAACTTGTCCATGGCCCCATATGATATAGAGCACTAGGCTGATATAGGAAGGGATTTTTCTCCACCAGTCAGTCTGGTGGCTTATTTCAGCCCCCAGAGTAGCAGTTAATCAGGTTTCAATGGACTTCAGCGTTTCACTCAGAACCTGTTGGCAATCCTAAAACTCTACTGATCCTGTCATCTCTGCAAAATGAGCTCTGGCTCTGACCCCATCCGTTTTCAGTTTTATTGAGGGGTCTCTTCAGAACAGTTCCTGCTGTAGCATTAATACGTACCTCAGCAGGGACCCCCTTCCTTACCCTGAGCTGCTCTCAGGGTACAAAATGAACTGTTCCAGCTCCCAGAGATTTAATAGCATCAAGGCAAGTTTTTAATGTGCTCTTTGTCTGTTAAGAGTTCCTCCCAGTGCCAGTCCAGTTCTTTTCATGAACAGAGCAGTGGTTATTTGGAGCTAGCAATACTCTTCTCTAGGGCTGTCAGACTCTGTCCAATTTTTTTTTTCCCTTACAGTTTTGCAGAAGATTCTCCTGTCTGGCCTCTTGATTTTTATCAGATCTGTTGAAACACTTCTGTGACCCTTCTGCTGCTTTCTATCCCAGCCTCATTCCCAAAGAAATCTAGCACAAATGACAATTAACAAACTGAATAACTGCTACATGCCCAACTCTGATCTAAGCAGATTATATCATTCAAACCCACAACCCCCTATGATAGGTATTATTGTCAGTCGTACTCAGTTGGGGAAACAGACACTTCAAGGAGCTTAAGTAACTGGAGCAAAGTCATACTATTAAGAAGTATAGGGGGAGCAGATGTGGCTCAAGCAGCTGGGTGCCTGCCTCCCATGTGGGAGGTCCTCAGTTTGGTTCCTGGTGCCTCCTAAAGAAGAAACGCAGACACAATGAGCTGATGCAATGAGTTGATGCAACAAGTTGACAAATTAGCAGACACAACAAACAGACACAATGAGCAGGGAGCAGATGTGGCTCAAGCAGTTGGGCACCCATCTCCTACATGGGAGATCCCAGGTTGAGTTCCCGGTGTCTTCTAAAGAAGATGAGAAGACACAACAAGCAGAGACAACAAGCAGACACAGTGAGCAGGCAGACGAGGTAGCCAACTCGGGAGGGAGTATAGGTAGCTCAATCCCAGGGTTGGAATTTACCACTGTACTATACTGCTTCTAAGTATAGGAAATTGATTCCCTTGGAGATTGTCTGCTCCCATCTTTTCTACCCATACACAAATGATCACCAACCCTATCCCCACAGCGGGGCAGTTTTATGCATTAGGTACTAAGGTCACAGTGCTTAGGAGCCATGGCTTTATATGAAAATGTATATAAGAATTTTTTTAAATTGCTCTCTTCAAAATATTAAAAGCATTGTAAATGGGCCGTACAAGGGATCCTTGTGAGATTGGAACTGCCCAGTATCTCCCCTCTACACATGTGATAAAATTGTATGGAATTTAATGCACACATACACACACAAATGAGTACAAGTAACACTGGGAAAATCTGAATAAGATGGTAGATTGTATTAATGGCAATGTCCTGGTTGTGATATTATACTACAGTTTTGCAAAATGTTACTATTGGGGAAACCAGACAAAGTGTTCGCGAGAGCTCTCTATGTTATTTCTTAAAACTGTATGTGAATCTACAATTATCTCTATTTTTTAAAATGAGGAGGGAAAAAAGAACATTGCAAATTAAAATTAGTATGTTTAATTAAATGCGTATAAATGTAATTATTATTAAGTCTATTATATTTATCTATATAAATTTACATCACAAGAAAATCTGAATAATTTTAAACAAATTTACTATTATAAAAGTCCTTTCAAATTTTGTATAGAAAAAAATTGCAAGTGATTTTTGGATGTGAGTCCATTGTAATATGTTTGGTATGAGGTGGATGCAACCTCCCAAATTAAGAATGTCTAGGGCCTAAAAATGTCTTAAAATTACCCTACTCGCTAACCCAGACCTCTTACCCTGCCACAAATCAAGTCTGTACACTCAAAATGGACTCAACAGTAATGATCTCTAAAATTGAGCCCCTGGTTACTCAAATCACCTTTTCTTTCTGTATTCTCTTAATTGCTAATGATCCAAAAGTTGGCAAAACCCTTTCTGACATTAAATATGTGTTAAAAAATGGTCATTCTCATTTCTGGAGGACTGGTGACCTCAGAATGGTAAGATTTGGGATTTTTTTTTTTATTTTCTTTATAATTTTCTGTATTTTATGATTTCTAATAATTGGGTGAAAGGGAAACTTTAAAGGGCAGCTCCAATGTTGCTAGGCATTAGAAGATTCCTTCACCTCAAATTCAGTGTGATTAATGTGACAAGTAAAGATTATGGCAAATGAAACTACACTAACACAGGAAGTATGAACATAGGAAAAGAAAATTTCAAATAGGTGTTAAAAAGTTCAACTTCCAAAGCAGATGTGGCTCAAGTGATAGGGCCTCTGCCTACCATATGGGAGGATCTGGGTTCAATCCCTGGGCCCTCCTGGTGAAAAAGAAGAAGATAAATTGTGCCTGCGTGGTGAGCCAGTGCCCGCATGGTGAGCTGAGTGCCTGCACAAATGCCCATGTGGCAAGCCAAGTGCCTGCACGAGTGCCCATGTGGTGAGTCAGTGCCCACATGGTGAGCTGAGTGCCCGTGCAGCAAGCTGAGTGCCCATGTGGTGAGCCAGTGCCCATGCAAGTGAGTCACACAGCAAGATGATGACGCAACTGAAAGAGAGATGAAGGGGAGAGGCAAGGTGAAGCACAGCAGAGACCAGGAACTGAGGTGGCATGGCTGACAGGGAACCTCTATCCACATTAGAGGTCCCCAGGATGGAATTCTGATGAATCCAAAGGAGAAAGATGAGAAGAGAAGACCAAAAGAGAAATAGATACAGAAGATCACACAGTGAATTGACAAGACAGCTGAAACAGCAGGATGCGGGGGGGGGGGGGGGTGCATATTTTAATCAACAGATTGTTGAAGATTAAAGAAAATTATAATACCCAGGGTTGGTGGGAATGCAGGAAGTTTGGTACCACTGGTAGAAGTGTAGATTCTTACAATCCTTTGGTAGTAATTTAGTAGTATGTGCCAAGAACCTTAAAAACTGTTTTACCCTTAGATCAAATCTTTTCTTTCTAAGATTTACCCAAGGAAAGAATAGAACTCAAAAATATTTATATAAAGATACTGTAACAATGTATATAAGGAATTGCAAAGTTCTTGATAACAGAATAAAAGGAAATAACCTAAAATGTCCAATAGCAGAAGAATGGCTAAATAAACTATTATACATGAATACTATGAGATACTGCACAGCACATTAAAAGATGATAATTTAAAAGGATGCTTAAAGACATAGAAAGATATTTACTTTATTTGTTAAAAAGAAAAAAGGAGATTACAGAACAAGATCAGTATGGTTCCATTTACATACATACGCTCTCTACATATATACATACACACATATGCACACATTAACATAGGAAATAGAAATTTTGGTTATACACCAAAATGGCAAAGATGATATTTTTTGAGTGGTGTAATTAAAGAGGATTGTTTTCATTTAATTTATATATATATATTCTAAAAAAGCATGGAGAATTGAAAATGTAAGTAAAACCCAAAATCTTTAAAAATTAATTAACAAACAAGATGTGTATTTGAGTGCCTTCTGAATAGATCAGCATTTACCTTTGGAGAACAGTTACAGACATGAGGTCAAAAGAAGTATGAATGTGCAATATATAAAATAGAGCTAATAGTATCATTTTTGTCCACTGAATATTGCTGTTTGAGGAAAAGAAAAGTAGTTGCAAGGTGATTCTTTGGAACCACGTCTGTGTTATTGTTGCTGTTATTGCATATTGCACTTGAAAATATGCTGTCCTTTGTATGGAAAAGATAGTATCACCAAGGAAGTTTTTCTGTTGTGTTTTGTTTTGTTTTTCTGTTTAGGAAAACCATTTTTTTTTTCTTGATGCACTTTTTTATATAACAATGAGTCTGGTAACCACATGATCATCTCAATAGATGCATTTGGCAAAATGCAACATCCTTTTGTGATAAAAAGCACCTAGCAAGCTAGAAATACAAGGGAACTTCCTCAACTTGATAAAGGACTTCTGCAAAAAACACACAAGTAACATCATACTTAATAGTGAAAGACCAGAAGCTTTCCCCTTAAGTTCAGGAAGAAGATAAGGATGTCTACTCGTACCACTTTTACTCAACATTGTATTGGGGGTGTCTACCTAGGGCAATTAAACAAGAAAATGGAATAAAAGGCATCCAGAATGGGAAGGAAGAACTGAAACTATTTATATTGCAGATGACATGGTAGTTTTACAGAAAATCCCAAAGAATCCACACAAAAATATTAGGGCTAATAAATGAGTTGAGCAAGGTTCAGGATGCAATGTGAATACGCAAAAGTCAGCTGTATCTCTGTACCCAGAAATAAACAATCAGAAAATTTAAATTAAGAAAACAATTCCATTTACAATAGCACCAAAAAGAACAAAATATTTAAGAATAAATTTAACAAAATAAGTGCAAGATGTATACCCCGAAACTATAAAATATTATTGAAAAAAATTAGAGAAGACCTAAATAAATGAAAAGATAACTCATTTTCATGGATTGGAAGACTCATATTGTTAAGTAGTAATACTCTCCAAGTTGGTCTACAGAGTCAATGCACTCCCTTTCAAATCTTTGTGGAGTAAAGGACAAGCTCATCTTAAAATTCATAGAGAAATACAAGGGACCCAGAAGAGCCAAAACAATCTTTAAAAAGAAAAAAACTCTGGAGGACTCATACTGGCTGATTTCAAACTCAGTCCCAGTGTCAGTACCAGCTAGACAGACCCCAGTCAGATGATCTTGGTGGGCACACTTGTCCTGGAAGCTGCAGTCCCAGGCAGCCAGAGCCCAGCGCAGTAGCGAGCTGTGCGGCCACTTGCAAAGCCCTGAGCAAAAGTATACAGGTAAAGGATGGAGGAATGAGGCTGGGTGGTTAACTTAGACATGCTCTAAGTTCTGCAACAAAATTTCCCCACAAGCTCTAAACTTCCTTCTTGACTTCTTGAAGATGAACTCAGCACCTAGCCTCACTTTGGTCTCTTTTTATTTAAGGTACCAACCAGCCATTGATACTCACTTACACAATGCTTCCTCTGTAATGGTCCTTTTTTTTCTTCTTCGTAATTATCTTTTTATTACTAATAGAAATAGAGATTTTAAAGATTTTATTCTAAAATTTAGCCAATAAACTTAAGTGTTTCTCAGAAAAATCAGCCCTGGAGTGCTGTCATCAACACTTCCCCAGCATTTGTCAATACTTTACCTTTACCTTCATTAAAGAAGCTAAAGATTTTTTTATCACCCACGCAGCACCAACCCAGTCTGTACTGGCTCCCAATTTTCTTGACTGTGAATCTCACTTAATTCTATTTCTGTGATCTCCAGGCCTGTGGAAGAAAGAGCTGGAGCCAGGTTCCCAGCTTTCCCTATGTGGGTTAAGGATCACCTGTTTTACTAATAATTGTTGTCTTTGGTAACTTCAACTTGAAGAGTAACAAAAGGTATAAATCACCCCCAAGGCTCTTAATTACTCCCATTAACAGTTGCTTTGTTATCCTGGATGTGGAGCAGTTTCACTGCACTGTGAGTATACACAGTGAGTACTGAGGTACAAGCCTGGCCTCAAGCCAGGAGTTAAAATAAGTTATGCTAAATGGATGGCTCAATTGTTCCCCTGGACTCTGTCTAGGTTTGAGGGCTTGGGTCTAAGCTCACGCTACAGGAGTGGGGATCTGTGCATCTTCCAGGTCCTTGTGTGTTACTTGTCTTGTGTCATGTTTATTTTAGTTTTCTAATCTCTCTTATTTTTCCTTCTAGTGTCACCATTTTCTTCCCCCCCTCCTTATCTTACCCTGTGCCACTACAAATCTTAGTCTTCTTCCATACAGTCTGTAATCAGCAAAAACTAGAGTTGTAAAATTTAGGAGGAAATTCCAAAAAAGCGAACAAGTCACATGGCTGGTCTTTTGAGCTGGAAATCTGAAGACTCTTTCAGCCCTCCTCTTCAACCACCTGCCACTGTGCCCAGGTTGAGTCACTAGGATGAACCAAATCTCATGGCCCCAACCTCCCCTCAAGCCCCCACCAGCTCCCATTATGAACTGTGATCCTTAAGAGCACAGGCTTTGGACAGTAGTAGACTAGTCTGGGGTCAGCCTTTGGAAGAGAAAACACTTCCTCACTGTGTGTACTTGCACAGATCACTTACACACACTGAGCCTCAGATTCCCCCCATGTTCCCACCTCATAGATCAGGTCAATTAGATGAAATGATACATGGAAGCACTTAACAGAGCATATCATAAAGTAAGTTCTTAACAAATGGGAGCTGTCACCCTGAGGATGGTGTTGTGGTCATCAGAAAAGCATGCCCTCTGCTGTCATGCCCCTTGTGGCTCCTCAAGCTGTTTCTTCAGTTAAGAATGTTCTCTGACCCCCAATCATCCTGCCTATCAGAATCCTGATCAAAGGCCCCAACTTCCTTCACCAGCATCCTGCCACCAATAGGCTGATCTCCTCTGTCCTCTCCATCTACAACCTCAGAACTTAGGCTGAGTCTTCTGAAAGGACCTTCCTTCATTCTGCATTGAATTCTGTCCCCCCCACTGGTTGTAAACTTTTCGAGGACAGGGATTACACCCTAAGTGTTTGTGTAAGGAATAAAAAGTGAAGACATAAGTAAGTCCAAGAAGCCACTTAGAAATGATGAAACTTTTCCATATCCTGAAGGATCAAGAGTCTCGGAACTGCTACCTAATAGGAAGGGCCACAGAGACATTAAAGAATTCATCCTCTGAACAAAAATTTGCTCTTTTCTTCCTTCCCTTTTGCAAGGAGTCCAGATCTCCTGGCAATTCCCTTTTCATTTAATTGTCCATCACTGGATCACAGGACTACCTCTCCATCAGGAGCCAACTCCACCTATCCCTGAGCTCAAGGGATCACCACTGGACACATGAGAAAAAAATCCAGGTTCTATTAGTGGAGATGAAGGGGGAAACAGCTTCTGGGTAACTACTGAAGTGTGCAATATACATGAGACCTAAATAAAAGGGAAAGGGAGTAATATAAGTCATTTCTCTCTCTCCACATACACACTTTCACAGACACGAAAGAAAGACTAGGATGAACATCACAATCTTAAGTGTTTTTTTGAGGTGTGAGATTTTGGGCGATGGTAATTTTATTTATTTTTTCTTTCTGTAATTTCCATAGTCCCTCCAATAGTATGTATTATTATTATAATTAGAAAAGAAGTCAAGAAAGAGCCCTATGGGAGGAGTTACATGCTGAAACCATAAACCCAGATTCCCTAGAACAGTTCTAATTTCAAATATTTGATTTCACTGACCCCAGAGTCTACTCTTGTCACCTGTTAAGCCACAGTCACAGTGAGAAGCTCCTCTGTCACCCTGACTCACTTAGAAAAACATGCCTTGGAGAGGGAGCTCTGGGTCGTGGTAGGTCCCAGCCTGAACACCTGTTGCAGCTCCAGTTGTACTGGCCAACGCTGGAATACTCTACCAAGGTGTCTTTGTTTTTCAGGACTGCTATGACAAATCCCACACACTGGGTTGGCTTGAACAACAGAAATTTATAGGCTCACAGTTTTGGAGATGAGAAGTTCAACATCAGCAGGGCCATGTTTTCTCCAAAGTCATAGTGTTCTGGCAATCCTGGGTCACAGGGTGGTCTTTCTTTCCTTGTGTCTGCTCCTCTGATTTCTGCTGATCCTTGCTTCTGTTTTGGTGCCCAACTTCTTTTGCTTATGAAGACTCCAGTCATATGGATTAAAGCCTACCCTGATTCAGTTTGGCCTCATCTGAACAGAATTGCAGAAGATCCTATTCACAAAGAAGTCCACACCTTAACCAGTAGCGACTTCAAGGGTTTTCTTACAAATGGGTTCATACCCACAGGATGGGGTTAGGACCTGAACATGTCTTTATGGAGAATATGATTCAGATTCAGGTTTGATGCAGGTCTTGTAGCACAAAGTCGCACAGGACTCAAGATCCCATCTTCACTGCCACCACCACCATCACTTGGGGAACTCTTGCTACTTCCCGGGAAATAATACCAAATGCCTGCATTATGTCACTCAACCTCACCACACCCCTGAGGTAAAAACGATTATTTTTTCCATTTAACAGAGAAGGAAACAGAAACTTAGAAAAGTTATCACCAGAGAAGCCATTCTCTCCACCATATTTAAAGCTGTTCATGAGAGAAAGATACAGACAATTGGATTAAGACTCTAATCTGTGAAAACAAACTCTGAAAACAGCCATAAAAAGAGATCAAGTTTTTTGTTTTTTTAAAAGTGATTGCCAAGCTAAGGTCAGTCAAAAGGAGACAAAATATTTCTATGCTTCTACAACCCATGAATGTGAACCCAGTCGGACTGACAGGGGGCAAAAAGATGACAGAAAAAAATGTTGACAGTTGGAAGTCATTCTTTCCAAAACTTAAAACCTGATTGGAACTTGAGACGTGATTCTGCACACCCTGAGTGAAGAGAGCGCTGGCTGGGAGGCAAAGACCCTAAATTAACACCTTGTCCCTAATTATTTAATCATTATTTTCCTAACAAAGATACAGCATGTGTGGGATCTCTCGTGCCCCTTTCACAGCTTTATTTTTGTCGTTGCTGAGTTTTATTTCATGAGTCAGGCTAAGGTGAAACTGTAATTCAGTCTAAATGCTATATGTTACAGGCAAGTTGCTTATAATATATGGTCTCAGGAATTTTGGGAAACTTGTCTTTAGGTGTTATTGGCACAAAGTAACAGCCTAGAGTTTGGTCTTCTGGATGTAAAAGACAAATAAAGCTTCCTGTGACTTGACAACTTATAAAAGTTAACTCTGCCACAAAATATGTGAACAAAAAGAAGGCTCTGAAATCTTTTCCTAGTCCTGGAGTAGGAGAACCAGAGAAAGCTTTAAGAATGCAGACACTATGAGAGTATGAACAGGAAAGTGTCAAGATTTCTCATTTAAAGTAAAGTGTATATGTGTTATGTATAATCATCACCTTCTTGAGTTGTAAAGCTGGATCAAGTTCATCCTTAAGGTTTCTCAAGCTCCAGTTCAAGTTCCCATTCCCCATGCAAGGAGCCTGGGACTTTCTCCTCCACATATTAAGCACAGGGTTTAATCCACCGGGTAGTGGTGACTGCTGGGGAAGTCTCGGATACACCTAGCAGCCATCTCAGAGCCCTCACCTACCCCGCCCCTTTCTATTATGTGCACGTTTCAGTGTATTTCCACTCTGCAGCCCAGGGGAGACATTAGGTCTAATGGGATGACCCGACCAAACCTTAAACACCGGGAGCCAACAGTCCAGCTGCTTATCAGGGCAGGAAATCCTCAGTGGCAGGGCCCCTCCTCCTTGAGCCATTTAAATACCCCACCCTCGGGCAGCACAAATATGTCTCTCCAGTCCAATCCAGACATCCACAACCCTGACCTGAGCAGCTGGCCTCCCCAGGAGACTAGCCGCAATGAATTGTCTGCTTTTTTTGGACCCTTTGTGTTGTGTAAATAATAAAGCGGTCATTTGCTGTGGGTCTTTGTTGTACCTACACCTGTGTTCCCACAACGTACCATGTAGCAACTGGCTCCACAGAGAACCAGTCCCTGCCCTCAACAAGTCCACAATTTAAATCAGAAGGAAGGTATTAAACAAGTAATTACGGTAATTACACAGCTAACTGATTGCCTTTTGAAGAGTGCCTTGAAGGCATGCAACAAGGGTATCAAACCAAGTCAGTGGGGTTGGGGATGCTTTCCCTGAAGAAAGAATTTATTAAGAAACTTTAAGAATGAGGAACTTTGGGCAGGGGAAGGTATATTTTCAGGTTGTGGGGCAGGGTTTGACGGAGGGAAGCTAAGCATATTTCTGCACCTAGGAAAACGGTTTAAGGCAGGTGGGAGAAACGGAAAAGCGGATTTGACTGCAACACTAAGAGAAAGAGGGAGGTGGAAAGAGATGCAGCTGGAGAGGTGGGCAGGGACAGATTCTATTTGAACGTTATCCTAAAAGCAGTGGACAGCCACCGAAGGAATTTAAGCAGATGAATGATGGTGTCATCTCTCATTGTATTCCCAGTACCTAGATCAGTGCATAAAACATCATGGGTGGCTCATTTGAGAAAGGAGGAAGGAAAAAAAATGAAAAATTGTGGACACACTCTTTCACTCGGATACACATTATGGAATGAGTGGAATTCCAGTTGTTTGAAATTGGTAAGGTACCTCTCAATAATTCATTTTCTGGATGAAATCAAGGTTGCAATCATCATCACCATCATCCATTATCATTCAAAGAATTATTTTCTCCGAAATAAATAACAAAACATATCTGTTTGTTAGCAAGTGTATAATTTCAAATTAGAACATTTTCTTCTCAATTTTCTGTGCTGCACATTTGGGGGTCACTTTACACTCCATGCTTGCCAGGTCTCAAAATTTATGTGTATCTCCTCATGAGAGATATAAAACTCAACAGCAACTTTACTACTAATGATGAGAGGTATTGGTTTTTATTTGTATCCATTGCTTTTTAATGACCTCAATAGCTTTAGCACTTCCCCTAGCCTAGACAAAGGAATATTGATTTTCCTCTTTCTTTTTCCCCCCTGCCAGTGAAATCTTGCTAAAGGTGTGGCTCAGCTAACCTGACTATTTTGGCATTCCCCTCTCCAGCCCCCATGGTTCAGCTGGGACTCTGGACGAGTAACAGATATTCTAAGAATGACGTGCTCTCCTTGTTGGCAATGGTAGTTTACTTCTGTTCAGGGTCTGAGAAGGCTTTTTTTTCTGTTTTTGGTTAATGTTCTGTTTGGACAGACAGAAAACGTGATCAAGTCTCATTTCACTAACAAGGCAAAAATATTTCTTTAAGAGAACTAGGAGGGAGATTGAGAGTGTTGCCATACTTAAAATTTGAATAAAGATTTTGGAAAGGGAATAAAGGAAACAGGACAGCAAATTGACTAGGCTGTGGATAGCTCTCAGAAGGGGTGTCCAGGTTCCCCAGAGGTACTAAGGAGGGTGCTCTGCGAGTCTGTGGGCAAAGCATCCTCCTTGTATTTTCAGAACTGAGAGGCTGTGCACCCTACAGTCGATGATTAGTAAATGTGTGTTGAGTGGGATGGATTGAGGAAAAGGTAGGTGGTTTCCAAGGACTACCATAACAATATACCACAAACGGGGTGGCCTAAAATGACAGAAATTTATTGTCTCACAGTTCTGGAGACCAGAGTCTGAAATCAAGATGCCCGCAGGGTTGGTTCCTTTTGGGGGCTCTCTCTGTGGGAGAAACTATCCCATGCCTCGCTCCTGGTGTCTAGTGTTTGCTGGCAACCCTCAGATTTGCTCAACTTGTAGCTGCAGCACTCCAATCTCTGCTGCCATCCTCACATGGACCTTTGTCTTTGCTGTGTATATTCTAAATCTCCCACGTCTTTCTCTTTTAATGACACCAGCCATCGGATGTAGAGCCTGCCCTAATCCAGTTTGACCCCATATTAACATGATTATATTTGCAACGACCCTATCTCCAAATGAGGTCACATTTACAGGACTGGTGTATCCTTTGGGGGGTGCAGTTCCACCCACTGCAAATAGATAACTAGGTAAATAAACAAATCCAAATTAACTTTCCCCAGTTGCCCAAGATGCCAAAAGGAAGTAAGTTCCCTCTTTTAGAAAAGGCCCAAGAACTTTGGCATTGGATAGGACATCCAGCCCAGAAGGGACCTCACCCACTTTGTCAAATGGCTCCACTACATCCGGCTGCAGTGGCAGAGGGCCATCCTCCACAAGCAGCTGAAAGTGCCCCCCGTTCACCTGGGCCTTGGACCGCCAAATAGCCATGCAGTTACACAAAGTTGGCCCACAGTACAGGCCAGAGGCAAAGCAGAAGAAAGCTACTGGCAAAAAGAACAGCTCCACCAAGAGGCTGTGCTTCAAGCAGGGGTCAACACTGTCACCACCTTGTGGAAAACAACAAGGCCCAGCTGGTGGTGATTGCACAAGACATGGACCCAATTGAGCTGGTTGTCTTCCTGCCCATAAAATGGGGTTTCCTTACTGCATCATCAAGGAAAAGGCCAGGCTGGGACGGCTCATCCACAGAAAGATCTGTACCACAGTCACCTTCACACAGGTCACTTGGAAGACAGAGGAGCCCTAGCTAAGCTAGTGGAAGCTACTAGAACCAATTACAACAGCAGATATGATGAGATCCACCATCACTGGCGAAGCAAAGTCTTGGGTCCCAAATCCGTGGCTCACACTGCCAAGCTGGAGAAGACAAAGGCTAAAGACCTTGCCACTAAACAGGATTAAGTGTACACAGCTGACTCTTCTGTACATAAAAATAAAAGTTATCTTTCAAAACAAAGCAAAACAATACAAAACAATACAAATTAATACATTTTGACCAATCCATATTGAAAAGGGGATAAATCACCAACATCTAAAAATTATTTTATCCTTATGCTATCAGCTGGTGTATTAGCCAGGGTTCTCCAGGGAAACAGAATCAACAAGAGATATCTGTCAATAGTAGCGATTTTATAAGAGTCTCTCACGCAGTCGTGGGGATGCACAAGTCCAGTTTCTGCAGGCAGGCTGCAACCAGGGGCTCCAATGAAAGTCCAGTGAAGGTTCTTGATGAGTAGTGGAAGATGTTGGCTGTCCAAAGACGAAACGGGAAATTCTCTCTCAATGCTGGAATCACTTTCCCTTTTAAGGCATTCAACTGATTGGGTTAAGTGTCACTCATTGCTGATGGCAGTCTCCTTGATTGATGTAATTGTAATCGGCTATCTATGATTTACCATTGCAGTAAAGTCAATTGTGACTAAAGTCCATAAATGCCCTTGTATTACAGTTAGCCCAGTGCTTGCTTGACCAAACATTTGGGCACAATTACCTGGCCAAGTTGACAAAATAGTCTAACCATCACAGCTGGTTAGGAGGTACCAGGACCTGTGGGGCATGGGGAGGGTAGGGGTTTCATGAAGATACTTTAGGTCAAGAGTTGGCAACCTACTGTCCACCGGCCAGTCACTTGTTTTTGTAAATAAAGTCTTGTTGTAACACAACCACATCCATTCATTTATAGGTTGTCTATGGCTGCTTTTAGCTCTAATGACAGAGTTGAATAGTTGTGTCAGATGATCACAAGCCTAAAATATTCACCTTCTGGACCTTCACAGAAAAGGTTTGCCCACTCTTACTTAAGGTCAAATCCAGGGAGAGCTACGTGGACAGGATCTGGAGTTGTGGGCTTCTCAAGAGAGTCAGAAATGTGATGCTGAATCTCAGACACATGAAATGTTAGAAATGGAAGGGTTCACTGGACCCATCTCTTCAGCATCAGGAGAGAAGACTTGGGACCAGAGAGGAAAAACAATTTGTTCAAGGACAACATCATCAGTTACTAGAAAGCCTAGAACTAGTGGGGACCAGGTTGGATTGTAACCAAACACAGGTCAGATGCCTAGACAAAGTTTACTCCTGTGGCAGAGACAGATCCCTGGGGTCATGCCACATCTTGGCACCTAAGGATAAATGACTGTTTTTCTTCTTTAAGAAAAAGACAACATCTCAGTGAAGAAGGGAGGGGATCACTACTTTCTCAAATTTCCTTTTTTTACCTTCTGCATTTATCATTGATTTTCTCATCAAATATTTGAGGGCCACCAATTCTAATTTTGCAAGAAGCTTGAGGAGGTTTAAAAACACCTGGCAAATGGGTGTTTTTGTTTTGTTTTTTAACTAATCCAAGAAGTCTCATGGAGGAGCAGCTTAGCTAGGATCCCATTAAGCATTCTGCCAATTGTACGGCCTACTCCCATGTCAATTCCAAAGCACAGCATTCTGGATAAAAAATTAAATTAAGACAGATGCCTACCGGGCCTTAGAACCGCTCCAACACATTGAAGAAAACAACAGTTTCTCAAACTCCAGAGAGGCTTAAAGTTCTGAAAGGTTAAATAAATCCCAGAAGTACAGAGCCTGGTTTCACTAGTCATGGTCTAGGAGAACAGCCCTCAGTGGTGCAAGTTTACCAAACATCACTGGCTAAACAAACAGCCTCCCTCACCAACC
The DNA here is from genome assembly GCF_030445035.2 of Dasypus novemcinctus. NCBI lineage: Eukaryota > Metazoa > Chordata > Mammalia > Cingulata > Dasypodidae > Dasypus > Dasypus novemcinctus. The sequence goes on along the minus strand of NC_080681.1, from coordinate 67,036,695 downwards.
TCACAGGCCCAAGAGTTCACTGAAGACCTGCATTGCTTCCCTGCAGCCATGGAGGGCCAGGCTCCATCACCACGAAAATGCTGGTCATGGAAGAGATAGGGGCGCTCATGCCAAGCCCCTCATTCTACGGGTAGGGAAAGGAGACCCAAAAAGGTATATTGATTGGCCTCAGGTCATAAAGTAGGGGCAGTTTCGGGACCCTGGACACTTTCCAACGCACGACACAAAGAAAGGCCTTGTACGGTGCCTGGCATATAGTAAGCACTCAAAAAACATTTGCAGAATGACTGAGTCAAGGACAATAAATTCAACAACCACACTCTGCGGATGCTTTATATGCTCCTGACACAGTTTTAGACTCTGGGAATACAGTGCTGAACAAGACCAACAGCGTCCCTGCTCTCATGGAGTGTGGTGTGTGGTCCTACACACTCCCCTGAGGTGCAGGGAGCTGTTTGTTGGGGAGTGGAAGAACTAATATTTAGTGAGCATTTACTATGTGCCAGATGTTCTAAGCACTGGATATAAACCAACTCCTTTAGGCCTCTCAATAACATATGAGGGTGCTACTTTTATGCCCTCTGTTTTCAGATAAGGAAACCAAAATGCAGAAAGGTTAAGTAACTGGCCCAAGGTCACACTGCTGTAGATGGAAGAGCCAGGATTCAAACTCAGGCAATCTGTCTCCCAAATCCCCAGTTCTTATCCTAAGACCAAGAGGGTGAATAGTGATTGTGTGAATAAGTGAATGAGTTGGTAGATGAGTGAATGAATGAATGAACACAGTTATCCATTTGTGAATATTTCATAAGAAAACAAACCCATTAATAAAACAGGGTTTTGGTAGTAGATTGTAAGTAAATTATACAAAGTTCTGGACATGGGACTCTTTCTAAATCGTAGTTGAAAAAAGTAGATGTGCAAATAAGGTTTTTAAAAGTTTGTATGTCTCAGCTACTTTTCCCAGGTGACTACTTCCAGGTTATAAATCTAAATATCATGAAAATAGCTAATATCTAGTGAGCCTTACTATGTGTTAGGTTCTAAGTGCTGTATATATTTTAACTCATTTAATTCTCATGTCTACCCTAGGAAGGAGGCACTGTTTTCATCCTAATTTTACAGATGAAACAATAGAAATGCAGAGAGGTTAATTACTTTTCTCAAGTAAAAGCTAAAAAGTGGCAGAGCTGGGATCTGAACAGACACTCCAGTTCCAGAGACTGGGCAATGCTTTCCCTAATTTTTATGTTACTCCTTAGGGCTGTGGTTCTCAACCTGGTTGTACATTGGTTTCTCCTGGGGAGATTAATAAATGCTAATGCCTGGGCCCCATCCCAATTAAATTAGAATCCTTGGGAATGGGGCTGGCATACTTTTATTTATTTACTTTTTTTATGTTTTATTTTTTATTTATTTCTCTCCCCCCATCCCCATTGTCTGCTCTCTGTGTCCATTCGCTGTGTGTTCTTCTGTGACAGCTTCTTATCAGCGGCACGGGAATCTGTGTTTCTTTTTTTATTGCGTCATCTTGTTGTGTCAGCTCTCCACCTGTGCGGTGCCATTCCTGGGCGGGCTGCACTTTGTTTCACGCTGGGCGTCTCTCCTTACAGGGCGCACTCCTTCTGCGTGGGGCTCCCCAACGCGGGGGACACCCCTGCATGGCACAGCACTCCTGGCGCATATCAGCACTGCACATGGGCCAGCTGCACATGGGTCAAGGAGGCCCGGGGTTTGAACCACGGACCTCCCATGTGGTAGACGGACGCCCTAACCACTGGGCCAAGTCTGCTTCCCTCCATATTTTCATATCTTTTTAAAGCTTCCCTTATGATTCTGATGCACAGTGAGAGTTCAAAAACATTGATTTAGGGAACCTATAACTGGCTCAAACACTTTCCCTGTTTTTGAGCTTTTTACCTAACAGCCAGCATCACAACAATCTCCCAAGGGCATATTTTCTGTGGTTCCTACTGATAGTTCAAGCTGGCTCTCTTCCAAAAGTTCCTATGGACTCCTGGAGCCTCTGACTTTTCTGACTTGCTTGGAACACCTGCTGGGTCTCCTTAGCACCACCTTTAAGGATGAACATGGAAGCAAGTCTGTTCTACCCCAAATCACTCTTAGGTAGGAACAGCTCTCCTTCACTGATCACCTACTATGTGCCAGACACCGTGCCAGGTGCTGTGTATACATTGTGTTTACTCTTCACCCCAATCAATAGCATCCCTCTTCCGCCTATCCTAGACAAAGGAGCCAGGCAGAGAGAGATCAGAATGTTAGCTTTGTTACAGACAAATGTTATGGGAGAATACAAGGTAGACGTGAGTCGACACCAAGCTTCTGTATACTATGACCCAGAATTAGACTTTGAGAAGAAGTTTAGCAGGTGGACTGATGTAGGCGAACATGGAAGAGAGCCTCTGCTGATGCTTTAATATATATATATAAAGTACCATAAAATGGTAAGGTATTATTACTAAGATAGAAACTGCACATTGACCACTTTATTCAGTGCAGGCACCATGCTTGACTATTTTAAGACCACTACATTACAGCAAACTATGTGCAAAGTCATTTACAAATTTCCCTCAATTTACACAAATCCACTATTTGCAACATTTCCCCACACCAATCCCCCAGAAAGGTAGAGGAGGAGAGATATTATTGTTATTTCCATCTTTTATACTATACGTATGGGCATCATATGCAAGGCACCTGGGAAAGGCATAGCCACAACACACCCACATGGGCGCTGCAAACCATTTACATTACATTCGGTTTTCCTGTTACGGTAGCTGCCGGCATGTAAAATGTTTATGACTGTTACATTGTCATTGCTTTCATTCTACATATACCTGCTGCCGAACATCTGGTCTTGTGCTGAAAAGAACAGGAGCACATTGATGTTTTCTCTGGAACTCCAGTTTTTTACTTGAACAATCACTGGCTCTCCCTCGCTTTCTTCCCACTGTCCCAGGCCAGTCGCAGAGGCTAGACAGCATCATCTTGGTATTAGATGAAAAACAAGAAAAGTCATGTAAAGACTGCCTTTGCTTTTAACAAACAAACAATCAAAAGTCAGACTTTCTAATCCCTAAGCAATCACTCTACCAAAAGAAGTCCATGAATTTTTTCCAGGTTGACTAAGGAAGTGATAATTGCATCTCCTCCCACCTCCAGCCACTATCTACATCATCAATGTCAAAGTTGGTGAATTGACTGCAAGTCACTCAGCTGATGCTCCACTCCTCTGTTCCTTAATCATTGTTTTCAGAAACTTTAAACTGTGTAGACAATCCTATATGTTAGATTAAATAATAAAGCAAATTTTAAATAGAGTAATGGGTCATATAATATATTTAGTATATTGGAAAACTTTCTGGACATTAACTCAGCTGGTCTGGAGAATGGCTCTCACCAGCTTTGGGCACATCATTTGACTTCTCTGTGCTAGGTAGTAAAAAGCAGACAGTATATCTGGTAGATAAGAGATTGGGCTTTGGAGTCAATCAGACATGGGTGGGAACCTCAGCGCTGCCATTTATCAGTTCTGTGGTTTTGGGAAATTTACATAACCATTCTGTGCTTCCATTTCTTCAACTGTGAGAAAGAGGTTCCGTATACCTCCTACATAGAAAGACCGTAAAGACTAAACATGATGTTCATAAAGCACTCAATAGAGTGCCTAGCCCACGACTTTTTGTGTCCCATAAGAGGTAGCTATCACTATTATTAGGTAAGAAAACCTTTGTGAAGCCATTGGCAACTACTATGACTATATAGTCAATTGCCAAATGAGTGGTCATGATCACTGGTGATTTAAGACTCGGGAAGCAAGAGTGCTCCCTGGGGAATTATATATTGAGCTTGACTTTGAATAGGCCTAGAGTTGGATATTGGGGGTTGAAGAGTACAAGAAAAACTGGAGAAATGGTTTAATCAGGGGCAAGGAAGCAGGCATGTGCATGGAATAATTCATGGACAATGAGGATAGCAGCTTGTTAGATCAAAAGGTTCACATAGGCTGAGAGGAGGAGAGGAAAGAGCCGTAGGAAATAGGGTTGGGAAGGAATACTGGGAAAAGTTGTGAAAGTTCTTCCAGAATAATGAATTTGGGTGATCCCAAGGCAGTGGAGTACAACTGAATGTTTTTTGAATAGTAAGAGTACAGGATGAAAGAAAGATTAGTCTGGTAGTGATGGGCAAGATGGAATGGATATCTTGAACGTTCTTTTTTTCTATGTTATCTGTGAGCAAGACTATTTAAACTTTGATGAGGATAAGGGACCTTAATGATGATTTTTTTAAAATCAGCTTTCCAGATTTTTGTCCATAACTTAGTAAATCATTAAATACTAACATAGCAAGCTTTTGTATAGCTCTTTACAGTTAATGTACTATTAAGTAGCCCATAAATAGTGGTTGTTAAAGAATAAAATCCCAGGGTGTTCTAGCCATGGGGAGTTTGTCTAACAATAGCCACAAAGAAATAATTTAGAGGTAATAACTTTGGGGTAGTGAAGTATGTTCTTTTGAGGTAAGAAGTTTTAGTCTAGGAGCTTTTCCTTGCCAACAAATGTCAGAGACTATTAAACTGAGAACTGCAACAATTCAAATTATAGAACACAACTGATAAGGATTCAAACTCTGAACTTGTAAAAATTGCAGCCTGAAAATTGCTTAAAATAAGTATAAAGATCTGGCACTCAGGAGAGGATATTTTCAAATCTGACTTATATAAAACAGAAAAGAGAGTTTAAAGAGAATATATAACCATGATGACAAAGAGATTCTAAACAGGACAGTTTCCTATTGAGGGATCAGAGTCAATATTAGAATCAGAATTCATATTATTTGCAGATAATAAAATTGATAACAAAAGTCTACTATTTATTGAGTACTTTCTATAAGCTAGGGTCATGCTAGGAGCATTAAGTCTTAATTCATCCTCATAACAACCTATATCTGCATCTTACAGATGAGGAAATTGAAGGTTAGTGTGATTTAGTAACTTGTTCAAAGTCACATGGCTAAGGAATGTAGGGGCCGAACTGGAATTTAAATGCAGTTCTGTCTGACCACCAAAGTCACACTCTTTCTACTGCACCCTTACAGTACAGGTGCTCACATACACACAGAAGTATACACACACTTCATCTATATACACAGTTCCTAAAGTTGAATAAAATGTAATGGGCATGTTCTAACATGTGGTGTCGGTAATTATCCATTGACTTTTATTATTTTTCCAAGGTCTTAAATTAAAGAATCAGTTGTTGCTAAGAAGGGTCTAAATTGGATGGTTCCAGGTGATGCCAGAGGGCACGGTCCTGGTACTCAGAAGGGCAGGCCAGGTAAGTTGCTGATCTTTCAAAGGAGGTCTGAGTCAATGCCTTCTTGTATACTTATCAATTTGATCCTTACAATAACCCCTGTGTGGTCAACAGGGTAGGAATTATTATTCTCATTTTATTTCAAGAACACTGAGCTCTAGAGAGAGAGGGTCAGTGATTGCTCCAAGGCCACACAGTTAGTATGTGGCAGGGTTGGAATTCAAATCCACCTCTTTTGACTCCAGATCTGGACACTTCAAACTAGAACCCTGTTGCCTCTAAAAGGTGCATCAACTTAGTATAAAAAAATACAGGGAAAGCAGACTTGGCCCATTGGATAGGGCGTCAATCTACCACATGGGAGGTCCAAGGATCAAACCCAGGGCCTCCTTGACCCGTGTGGAGCTGGCTCATGTGCAGTGCTGGTGCGCGCAAGGAGTGCCCTGCCACACAGGGGTGTCCCTTGCGTAGGGGAGCCCCACACGCAGGGAGTGCACCTGGTAAGGTGAGCCACCCAGTGCGAAAGAAAGTGCAGCTGCCCAGGAATGATGCCCCACATACGGAGAGCTGACACAAGATGACACAACAAAAAGAAACACAGATTCCCATGCCGCAGGTAAGGATAGAAGTGGTCACAGAAGAACACACAGTGAACAGACACAGAGAAGAGACAAAGGGCGGGGGGAGGAGGAAGGGGAGAGAAATAAATAAAATCTTTTTAAAAAATAATAAAATAAAAAACACAGCCTGGGGTGTCAATCCAAGCACTGCTATGGCAGAGGAAACTGAACCTGTCTCCCTCATATAAAAATATGGATAATTGATTGATATGAGGATCAGATGAAGGAAAGAATACAGTTTGATATTACTTTAGTCACATATACTAGATTCTGAGATTTCTGAGGATAATTTATTTAGGCAAAAGGATTTGTTAAGTGCTCACTATGTGCCAGGAACTGTGTATGGTGCTGGAGACAGAAAGATAACTGTGTCTTATTCTCTATGAATATTTAGTGCTGAACCCAGTGGCAGGCAATTGCAGGAACCCAATAAATTTGATATGAATGGGATATATAAAAGTGGATAGATGAATGAATAAATTAAACATAGACAGGAAAAAGGAATTTTTAAACTGTGCATATCAAAATCCATTCATTCAACAAGCATATTGATTCCTTACAATATGCACTCTTCTGGGTGATGTCCAAGATACAAAAATAAACAAAACACATTTTTTGCCCTCAAGGAAAAGCATGGGATTTGGAGTCAGAAGACCCGAGTCTTGGATTATGATTCTATTACTTATTAGCTCAGTAAACTTTTAATGAATTTCTGAGCTTCAGTTTTTCCCATCTGTAAAATGAGGATAATAATTCTGTCCTTTCATAATTTTGAGGGAAAAGCATTTACAAAAGTGCCTTGAAAATTGGTACATAACGTTAAAATTATTAGACAAATAATCCACAAACACTTGCTACTACTGATTTAATCCACATTTTGGGGGGTACCTGGAGAATTGCTTCATTCCCTGCTTTACTTTGGCAGTGGGGACTTGGCTGAAGGTTGGCAGTGATGGGATGAGTGTGATTGTTACTATCATCTATTATCTTCTCCTTCCCTGGAATCCACTTAAGACCATTGAAATCACAGAAGCAGTGGTTCTAAAGGGCACATTAAGTAAAAATAAGATGTGTTTGCCAATCAAATGCAAATTTGAGTCATGGTGTCTAATGGGAACTAATAACTGTAAGTTTGTTGTTTGAACGTGGGAGTCAGACAAGAACATAAACAATTACAGTGCAGTATGAACACTACAACAGAAGTATGGACAAGGCATCATAGCAAAAAGAGGCATGACTGACCAGCTTTGCCATGGGAAGCAGGAAAGTTTCTGTAAGAGGAGGGGACGCCTGAAAGGGTCTATGTGTAAAAGTAGGAGTTCATCAGATAGTAGAAACAGCACATGCAAATGAAAAAGAAAGTGAGTGAGTGCATGACGATTTGGCATATTTGAAGAGTGACTATTTTAATATGGTTGATATGTAGCTTATATGACCAGAAATGTCTCAAGATGAGGTTGAAAAGTAGCTTAGGACCGAATTATGGTGGACTTGAAAGCCATGCTGAGGATGTGGGGCTCTGGCTTATGGATCATGTATCTCTAGCCCCTAGAAGAGTTCCTGGAACATAGCAGACCCTCCTTAAGTCTTTGCTGAGTGATAAAAATATGCTGTTATCGTACCTGAAATGGTTTCTCACTTATCCAACTACCCCTAATTCTCCATCCCTTTAGACGTTGACAGAAAGAGAAATGTGTAGGGGGAAAGAAGCGCTGTCAGGAAAGAGAGAAAAGCAATCAAAGCAAAGGAAGAGAAGGAAGACTATAAGGAGGTAGAGTGAAGCACCAAGAAGTAATGGCATGGGACTTGTCGCTGGACACCTGGGTCTGAAACCTTGCCTCACCATTTACCATCTGTGGAAATATTTGCAAGTCAAGCAACAACCTGGCTTCAGTTTCCACACTGGTAAACGGGAGTGATAGTAACGTTTTCCAACCTGTAGCATTATGTGAAAGATCAAACCAGATTTCTATAAAACCTCTTTAGAAATGGCAAAAAAATATGCACATGCAGGGCCAACTGGAGGCCTTTCAGGTGAAGTTAAGGTTCTCTGGGGTGGGCTGGGGGTGGGCTGGGGAATGGTAGGGTAGAGACAGAACCTGACAGCCCAGGGTGACGGATTCCAGTTATCAAGAGCAGCAAGAGCCTTGCGAACACCGGCAAATGATTGCCATTTCCCTTGTCAGGCAGTGACAGGAGTTAGTTGACCTGAAAATTCGCTAATAGTTCCATTAGAGAGGCCTTGGAAGTAGCCATCTTTTTACTCATCCTGGTCAATTAACAATGAATTAATGCCAGACATATTTTCAATTGAGCTGAATGCTGATCACCCACCCTACCCCCACCCCATTTTGCTAAAAATATCCTTTACGGAGGGACAGCTAGCCAGGAAATGTCCTGCTTTTCTTCACATGGCTGCTTCAGAGCATTTCTGACCTAATGTCAGCTCTAGGTATTGATGAGGTAGCAGGTCAAACCCTGAATGTGTGATAGGAGATCCAAGTTCAAGTACCAGCTTCCCCACACCCCAGCTTGGACAAATAGCCAAAACTTCCTGAAGCTCGTTTTTTCACATGTAAATTGAAAGGGTTAGAGATGAATGTAAAGTGGCTTTCAGTGATAAAATTCTAGAAAACATTTGAAAGAGGTTTCAGTGTTGGCAGAAAGGCAAGCTGGATTTGGGGTGGAGGAGAGCGTGGATTTCTTCTGTGCACCCCATACTAGGAGTCAGGACACCTGGATTCTAGGTCTGACCCTTCCTCCAGCTCGGTGGCTCCCCCAGGGCAGAGTTTGCCCCTTCAGTGGACATTTGGACATGTCAGGAGACATTTTTCGTTGTCACCCTAGGGGCTGCTGTTGACACTCAATGGGTGGAGGTCAGGGATGCTGCTAAATGTCCCACAATGCACAAAACAGCCCCAACAACAAAGAATTATCTGGCCAAAAATGTCAATAGTGTGGAGATTGAGAAACCTTGCTTTACTTTATTGGATGGTTTTCGACAAATCATAGCTAATTTTTGGTCCTCAGTGTGCCCTTATTTGTACAATAGGAATAATAATACCTGCCTCTTTCTATCATCTCACAAGGTTGATAATCAAATCAGCTGACAAATCAAAAGTGCCTTAAAATGTAAAGTGCATTAAAATGGGGGAATATTCTCTACATTATTAATTCATTTTTGCTGCTCCTTGCACCATTTCATTAGGGTTTATCCTCTAATTCGTCTCTTGGACTTGGCGTCTAAGATGCTTCTCCAATTTGTGGGAAGGACTTCAATATTTGAACTCTAGGAGGCACAAATCTTAGCTTTCAAACTCAAATGTACAAGAAACGTCCTTTATATTTTTGTTATTAAAGTTTATTTCTATTATAAGCCCCCATCTGGTGGGAGTCAAACTCTTCCTCTTGGACAGTACAGGATTTCCTCTCATGTTTCCTCTTGCATTTAGGTAGGGTTGAGGCCGTAGGGCTGTGGAGGGGGCTATCATATCCTCTGTAGTCACCTCTCTATGCTGGCATTCCCTGAAATGTCATTGCCTTGTCAGGTCAGTGGTCCATCCAGATCACTGCAGTGTCCTCGGTAGGACTGCTGAATCTCTGGAGCACGCAGAGAGCATTCGACTATTCCCCACTGCTCTGTTTGATGGCACCCTAGGGTACTTCCCATCCATCTACCTAGACTCCCCTTTGACCACGGGAGAAGCCTGGGATCTTGCCTCTCCACAGAGCCCACTAGCAAACTGGACAAAATTCACTTTTTCTCTTGAATCCCTTCCAAACATATCTGGGGTTTCTGCCATCCCCCCCCTCCCCTCCCTCCTTCCCTTCCTCTTTCCTTCCCTCCCTCCCTTCCTCCCTCTCTTCCCCTTCTGAGTTTCTGACTAGAAGAAGGTGACTAGCAGAGGCCCCCTCTCCAGCTCAAACATCCCTGCTGATTTCTCTTGCCCCCCTACTGTCTCCCCTCTTCTGGCGCATCCAGTCTATCTCACTCAGCAGTAGTCTAATGATCCTGATCACATACTCTCCCCTTGCTACTCCAAAAACTAGACTTTTAAAATTAAAACAAAAAAACCTTTTTTCCTTCTTCTATAGCCAACCTTACTTGGCTATCTAGTTGAATGAGGGACAGGGTGCCAGAGGGTGCTAAAGGCAAAACATTCATCAGTTAATACATGAAAATATTCCACCCCCAGACCTGTCAAGTGGTTTTTTCTTTCTTTTCAGATTGTAGAATCTGGTTGTCAAAGGAGGAAGAGGTACCACTCTGAGCTGAGTCAAGCAGGATTGGTTCATTTCAAGACCACTGCATTTTTATTCCAATTTTCCGATCTAAATCTGGATTCCTGGCTAAATCCCTTTTTCTCTTTTTCCCTCCCTCACTCTCTCCCTCCCTGCCTCTCTCCCTCCATCTTTCTGTCTCCTACAGTGGTCACCATTTTTCCAGTTTTTGGGTACATCATTAGTAGAGTAATATACATGGGATCCAGGTAGTTTAACAAATGATGTTGGAACAAGGGTTTAAAAAGTGAGTTGGATCCATTGCACATATTGCACTAAAATAAATTCCAGATGGATCAAAGATTGCTTTAAAGAATTCATAAAAGTTGTACAAGAAGAATGAGGGAATTTGTTTTGATGTAATCTTACAACGGATAAGACTTTCTACATGACACAAAATCCAGAAGTCATAAAAGTAAATACTGATAATTTCAACTCATAAAACTTTTAAAGATTCTTTTTAGAAAAACTTACCTTAAACAAATTCAAAAAGTAAATAAACTGGAAAAACATTCTTGCCTTACATATTGCAGACAAATGACTAATTTCCTTAATAAATAAAGTCCCTAATAAATAAAGCAATACTGTTTTCAAAAGACCCACTAGTGAAAAATGGGCAAAGGATATGGATAGCCACTTTAAAGGGGAAAAATGAATGGCTTTTAAACATATGAAAAGTGTTCAACTCCACAAAAATAAAAGAAATATACATGAAAATATATATGCGATTGGCAAAAGACAACAATTGGGATAAAACACTGGCTTGTTGAGGATATCAGGTAATGTCACTCTCAATGATTGCTGCAGGGAATGTGACTTAATACAACATTCACTGGCCAAAATTTTAAGTGCTTTGCCTGTTTTGTTTTGTATGTTTGTTTTTTAAAGAGGTACTGGAGATTGAACCAGGGACCTGGTACATGGGAAGCAGGTGCTCAACCAACTGAGCTTCACCTGCTCCCCAGTGCGTTGTCTTATGACCCAGCAATTCTGCTTCTAGAAATTTATATCACAAGTGCAGTCACAAAAAAATAAATAATATATATGCAAAGGATTTAACGTCCACTGATAGGGAACTGGTTAAATATTGGTATGCCCATAAAATGGAATATTATGAAATCATAAAAAGAATGAGGTAGCTCTATAGCTACTGCTGTGGAACATCTCCAAGATTCATTGTGTAGTGAAAAAACACACAGGGCAGTTTATATATTTGTGCAATCAACAACAACAAAAGAATTTATAACTGTATATAATTGCATCAGCACAGACTATGTCTCAAAAAATAAATAAAATGCTGGAAGCCAGGGGCAAAAGACAGTCTTAGTTTTCAACGAACACTTTTTATACCTTTTGAATCTTGTAGCTGCATTATCTATCACAGCCACACCAACATCAGCTTCACTCCCTATTCCCCAGGCCTCCAGCTGGGCCTCATATCTGCCCACAGGCACCTTGGCATCTGCTTGGGAGCTGGCGTCTCACTCTCGTTTCTGACTACTTCTTTTCATCTGGCACTCGGAGATGCCCTTTCTGTCTTTCAAACTCAGCTCCCTGTTTATATTTTCTGCTGGTTTACAGCATCCCGACTCGTGCGTGTTTTCAACAAGACGGCCTACACTAGCACCAGGCTCCAGCAGAGACGTTCCAGACCCTGATATCATCACACGCAGGAGGAGGATGTCGAGGTCAGGGGAGAAGGGTCATCCAGCTGGGTTACTTTGGGCCAGTCACTTCCCCTCTCTGGCCTCAATCTTCTTATTTGTAAAATTAAGAAGATAGATGAGATTGTGGCTAAGGAGCTGTAACAATTTAGGACTGAGTAACTTACCATGCCCCTAGGAAAGGCAGTGGAGCAGAGTGTTTAAAGGTTCATGCTGTGGAGTCAGATGATCTGGGTTCAAATCATAGCCATGCTACTTACTAGCTGTGTCTGTAGGCAATTTTTTTAAAATTTCTTTGTGCCTCAGTTTCCTCATAAAATAGAGATGATAATAACAGAATCAATCTTATAAGGATATTGCGAGGATTAAATGAATTACTATGTTTAAAACACTGAAAATAGGGCCTGGCACATTTTAAGCACTATCAAAGTCATTGTCATCATTGTCCTCCTCCTCCTCCTCTTCCTCCTCTACCTCCCTCTCTCTCTCTACTTCCCCTCTCCTCCCCCCTTCCTTCTTCTTCTTATTTATTTTATTACTATTATTATTGACTTGGGGAAGGCTCAAGGCATCATGGGAGAACACTCCTGAAAGTGTAATAGTGGGTTCCACCTTCAAATGACACACAAACAGAAAAAGATCTGCAGCTCTCAGGACATCCTATCTTTGGGAGCTTTAATTCACTCATCTTTGAATACTTACTTTCATACTTTAGGATATGAGGAAGAAATACACGCAGGCTGGTTTTCACTCTTTTTAACATCGAGATTGGGATGACAAGGCTCTGGTAAACAAGGCAATTAAAAAAAAGAAGGGGAGAATGTTTTCATTTATTGAGACCCACTACGTGTTAAATCCTTTGCTAAAACATTCTCATTTATCTGGGGAGCATCATACTCTAGTGTTGCATTGATTTCTAAGTTGCAACAAGCAGCCTGCAACTGCAGGAAAAATTCTGCAGAGAGACCACCAAGAGAGATCGGATAGGGCTTAAAAATGAAGAGAAGAGATGTGGAGGCATTCTCGGGACTTGCAGTTGTCCTGGGTGGTGCCCCAGGGACAATTGCCGGATGTTGTATGTTCTTCCATGGCCCACTGGATGGAACGTGGGAAAGTGTGGGCTGTGGTGTGGAACACGGGACATGGGGTGCAGCAATGCCCAGAGATGTACTCACCAGACGCAATGGATGTGACATGATGATGGGGGAGAGTGTTATTGGTGGGGGGGAGTGGTGGGTTGGGGGCGGTGGGGGCGAATGGGGACCTCATATTTTTTTAATGTAATATCTTTTTTAAAAAATGAATAAATTGAGTAGAATTTGAAAAAAAAAACAAAAAAAAAACCTCTCCTAATGAATCAATTTGGAACTACTTGTTAAATATACCTATTCTTAGGCCCTGCCCCAAGCACACTGAATCTGAATCTCCCTGGAAGAGAGTTCTGGGGGGTTATATTTTTAACAGGACCTCAGGCAATACTTCTCGTCAGAAAATCCAGGACTAGAGGACATCTTGAAGGGTAGACGGAGAGGTTTCCATTCTCTACATCTGAGAGTTTTCTTTTGCTATTATGAAAGAAAGCAAGGAGCTAACTGGGTAGGTACCAGTTGCCGGTTTGCAACAGTTTCTCCAGTTGCCCACCTCGGGGCACAACTGATCTCAACCTAGGAGATCACACCCCCAGGGGCTTTTTCCCCATTGAAACCCATTCACAGAGGACTGGGGTGTGCGTCCTGATCCACTGGCTCCATATCCGAGCACAAGGACTGCCTGATTTTTTAAAAACCTCTCTGCACTGTGTTCTCACGCACTGTGACGTCAAAAACCCCAAGACTGAATTATAGCTTTGCATTCAATCAGGAATCATGCATTATTCTCTATGTTATCCATCATTGCTTCCCCACTGCTCAGAAGGCAGAGTGACAGCAATACACACAATGGACAAGCACCTCAGGTGCTTTAAACCTATCAATAATAAGCATTGTTCTCAGAAAGATTTTGCTCTGTGGAAAAAGCAGAATGGAACGGCCTTTCCAATGACCGGCAGAGGCTTTGAAATTGTTTCCCATTAAATGTGCAAATTCTGAAGCCACAAAATTCAGCCACCATCTCATTCATGTCCTAAGGATTTGGTTTAGACTGAAACAAAAAAATAAATCTGTTCATATTAAACACAAAATGATTATTGGATGTCCAGTGTCTCACATTTAAACGCATAACAAACACTAAAATTCAATCTATGTGAAATTAATGAGTTGGTGGTGAGTCTTGTTATGTGTTTAATCAGAAAATTACATTCTGAGTACTCGAAAGCATATTAATTGACGTTTATCAAGAAGGCAGGAAGTATTTAGACAAAAATACAAGTGCAAAATATATCAATACTATGCCAGTAATTATCTATCACTGTTGCTTTGCTTTGCACATTCTAGTGCCTTTAAATAAAAATGAATCATAGTACATGCTTGGGCTATTTTAGAAATTTTTGATACAGGCATTTTATTTTTCCTTTTAAACTGGATTTAGTTAGACAGTTAAACATAGAGAATATATACTTCTTGTTGTACTGATAAAGGGGGGAACTAGTAACTGGCATATAGTACTTACCCTGATATTATTAGTAGAAATTTTCTGAGGTTAAAGTGAACATAAAGCATTCTCTTATCCAGCCTGAGTCTTTGAGTAAATAATTAGAGAAAACAAGCTCTTGACACAATGGCCTTCATAAAGGCTATCATAAATAGGACATATTGACAAAGCAAATATAGCAATGACTGACCTGATACTTTAAGCTCTTCCCAGATTTAGCCCTAGGGAAATGCAATGGATTTGGTTGATACTTGCAACTCATAGAATCACAAGATCCAATGGACCTATTAACCCACTGGATAGGCAAACATTGATCTGGCTTTCTCAAATATGGGGATTGGGAGTCCTTGTTTATTTGCTTGATCATACCTCTACCATTTCCTTCTTCCTTTTGATCTAGATGTCTTGCCTTCGTTCCTAATTGAGAGATCCCTGCCCAAAGCCAACAACATGAGGCCTGAAATAATGCAGTGAAAAGCTTGGAATTTCCAAATATCGGATTATCTATGCGGAGGCTCAACCCAGAAGTTTAGCTGTGTTTTTATGCTTTCACTGGATGTTGGACAAAATATTGACAAGACCATTCCATTCCATTCGGACATCCATTTTGCATCTCTAAGATCAGCATCTTCACTGAGGGCCACATGACATACTCAAGGAACAAGTGGGGACTGTTTCAGGGGATTCATCTTAGCCCTTCTATAGACTGGGTCCATATCCAGCTATCAAATGCTCACTCTTCTCAAGAATTGTGCTGAGCCCTTGACATCCATCATCTCTTATAATCCTCATAAGCCCTCAGTGAGGTGGAAATTATATCCTTGTTTACCAATGAGGAAACCTAGGCACAGAACAGTTATGAAACTAATGCAAGATTCAGATAGAGGAACTAAAATGGGAAAGGGAAGGAAGTGGACTTGGCCCAATGGATAGGGCGACCGCCTACCACATGGGAGGTCCGTGGTTCAAACCCCAGGCTTCCTTGACCCGTGTGGAGCTAGCACATGTGCAGTGCTGATGTGTGCAAGGAGTGCCCTGCCACTCAGGGGTGTCCCCTGCATAGGGGAGCCCCATGTGCAGGGAGTGTGCCCCATAAGGAGAGCTTCCCAGCGCGAAAGAAAGTGCAGCCTGCCCAAGAATGGCGCTGCACACACGGAGAGCTGACACAGCAAGATGATGCAAGAAACGCAGATTCCCGGTGCCTCTGATAAGGATAGAAGTGGTCACAGAAGAACACACAGCGAATGGATACAGAGAGCAGGCAACTCGGGCGGGGGGGAAGGGGAGAGAAATAAATAAAAAATAAATCTTTAAAAAATATAAAAATAAAATGGGAAAGGGAGGAAATTGCTTGCTCTAGAAATGGCAGTTAGGATTTGAACCCAGGACCATAAGCTTCCAAATACCCTCTGTACTATGCTATACTACTTATGAATATTTATACTAAGATCTTCCTATAGACCAGGGGTTCTTAAACTTTTTAGTCCCGCGGACCCCTTTGCCTGTTAGGTGAAAACCACAGACCCCTTACTAAGTCCACATTATACTGTGTATTATTTAATAAATATATCACACTCACACCAACACGTCCCCATAAGAATAAAGTTTTTTTTGAATTTCAATTCAAGCTCATGGACCCCTTGTTAAGAACCTCTGCTATAGACGTTAGATTTTTGTTGTTGTTGTTAAAAACATGAAGCCAGCCATTTAACCCTTGGTAGCCTGATTTTCAAATCCTTTTCTTGAGGGGGAAACTCAGGAGTTCTGGGGGAAAATCAGAAGGTATAGTATTTATTTATGTCAGGGATCTGGACAATGAAATATCATGCTTTTCCCTTAGTATTCAAGTTTTCACCCCCTTCATGTATATATTATCACATGTATTTTACTTATTAAATCTTATATGTCTGCAGTTTCTCACCAAAAAAACCCAAGTCTTTGCCTTAGCAGTGTAGCACAGTGGTTATAAATTTAAGCTCTCAAGGCAGATGGCTTGGGCTCAGCCTCCCTTCCCCGCCCACTCCATATATTAGTTATTCGACCTTGAGCAAGTTCCTGAAGTGCTTTAAGAATCAGTTTTTTCCATTTATAAAACAGGGATAATGATGATGGTAGCTATCTGTGGATTAAAAGAGGTAAGGCATGGACAGTACCGGGCACCTCATAAGAATCTGAAAACATTGGCTACTGTTGCTCTGTCTAAGCAATCAGACTTTCATTCATGACTACACTAAGAAGGCTCACTAGCCATGGGACCTCATTCTCTCCCTCTCCTTGCAGTTAACTGGGAAGACAATCAAGATCTATAAATCCAGAGACAGAACAAGGTCATCCCCCAGGAACAGGCCATGTGATGGACTTCCCAAGGAATGGGAAGCAGGCAGGCCATCTCAGTTCTAGTTTCAGCCCTACCATGAGCTTGCTTTGGACAAGGCACTCTCCCCATTTGGCCTTCAGTTTTCCTTTCTCTCAAATATGGGGAGCTCAGCCTGTCCTCTGGGGTTCCTGCCAGTGTTAACGCAATGGGGCAGGCAGCAGTGAGTCCCCACTTCCAAGAGCTTGTAATTTCCATCCGTACCTGAGCACCACCACCCAGCCCGGGGAAGCCAGGAGGCCAGGACATTTCTGAACTTTGCACTTGAATGCCCAGAGCAGCCGCTGGCACCCCCAGCCCCCCGCTCCACACCTCCTCAATCTGAAACCCACATTAGCTCCAACTGTGGACCATCTATTTCCTCATACCTATAATGGGAGTTAATTTCTGTTGGGATCAGATGGTCTTCTCCCTGGAAATTTTTATTCATATTTCTTTCCTGTTTTGTGATTCTCAATCGGAGTTTTCTAATAACAGATCATTTCTTTTTGTCTAACTTTAATCTGGTCCTGCTTGACAAGCCCCATCCTTTTCATTGAAGGGTAAGACCACTTAAAGGAAGGCCAATAAGCCCTTGCGCTGCTCGGCCGGCTGGGGTGATTTGTCACCCGGTGCAGTGGTGGTCACACCAATGGATTTATCTCAAGGTAAATGGAGATGCTGAGACCCAGGACCTGGAGCTTTGATTAAGGCGCCCTTTTTGTAGTGTTGATAGATGTTGCTTGTGTTTATCTATTTGAAATGCCACTAAATCTGTGAATACAATGGAAAAAGAGAGTACTTTGCCGCTGAAAACATATTAGTGATTTATGTTTCAGTAAGAAGCACAATAAAGAGACAGAGGCTATTAAGAGCAGCTATTTTCATGAGAAATAGTTCTGCTTTAAAACATTATTAACCCCACCTTGATAAAGACTTACATGCATGCATAATCATGTTTACTTACCCCTTTAGTTTGGTGTGATATGCATTTGAAGCACACATTCTCCAAATATTAATAAGTTAGTCAGCAGGATATCTACAGCAAAAGACAGGGAGCCCAGGACGGTTCTGCATGTAAATTTCCTTCTTTCAAGATAGGGACACATAATAAACTTCTCTAGGAAGCTTTGGAGTTTATATGGACTTGATATTGCTGAAAGAGCACTCTCACATCCTACTCGCCATCATTTGCTGGCACCCCCTGCCTCTCGCTCCCCCCCCCCCCCCCCCCCCGGCATTGTAGTAGAAATAACCAGTAGGGTGACACATAAAGATTATAATGCATGGATATAACTTATAACATGAATCAATGTCATCAAGACGCTCCCATTTAAATGAATAGGGTCAGATGAGAGTGCTGTATCACCCTGACTTGTGTGACAGTTACAAATGCATCACCTCGTATGCATAATAGGAGTGTACAAACCAGAAGAGATTTGTAAACTTGGTTCATTTCAAGCAGAACTGACCCACAGGAATGGAAACAAGAGAAAAGGCAAGTGGGTTGGAGCTGTCGGGAAATAAGTGATTCTGTGTTTTGCTGTTTCGCAAAAACCCTAACGAGGATTTCGTGTCCTCCAGCTTCTCGAGGGAACTGGGAGCAAACCAGATCGGGCGCAGCGCGCGGTTGTTTATTTACCCCATTCACTCTTAAAAGGTTGCAGTTCTTGGAGTACGGGGGGTTGACCACGGGTGGGGGGTTGACCCCGGGGTGGGGCGCAAGCTGCAGGGAGGGGAGGGTTTGAAGTGTGCAATTCGTACGGTCTGGGGGTGGGGGCCTGCCGGAGTTAACCGCGTTCCCAGAGGGCAATTAAGTGTTTGGAAGGTTCTGTGCCGTGTGCTCTGATTTATTGGTAGGTTCCGGGGATTTCTTTCCAGCCCGGTGAACAATGTGGGGCTGGGGGAGCGGGGCGGGGGCCGGTGCGCGCCCCTGGAGCCGGGCGGCGCGGGCTGCAGTCCCGGCCGCGGCGAGCAGGTCAGGGCTTGGCACGGCGCGCGGGGCGTCGAGCAGCGCTTCGCGGAGGCCACACCTGCACCTCATTTGCTTGCGAGCAGCGCCATGACCCGCCTGCTGATGGGGTGCCTTCCCTTTCATCCTCGGGATTATGACAAGTTATTAATTGCCACCATTAGCCGCAGCAGCCTGCCCGGGATCTCTGCTGCTCTCTGGAGGTGAGAAACTGAGCATCCGAAAGCGGGGGGAAGAGGCGCCGAGCAGCGCGGGGCAAACGGAGCAACAATCTGCCCAAAAGGGATTGTGAGATGGTGAATAATTTATTAGAAAACATTTTTCTTTGTCCTTCCCACAGACCCACAAATCCTCCCCAAGCGCTCTTTACCAGCCTTGCAGATAATGTACTTACACATTTCAGAGCCTGCTAAATAGACTGAAGAGGCCATCGGGTTCACCCTCCACACTGCGGCTGCCAGGACTGCGCAGACCAAACGCGCGCTGCCTCTTGCCAAGGGCCTGCTGGTGGAGGCGAGGTAATTAGAGCGAGTTTGCACAGGCAGAAATGAAAAGCCTTTGCGATGGCCGCCCCACCTCCTGCCCTGACTCCTGCTTCCCATATAGGACACGTACACCTGCATACAGGCTTTACCCATTTCGTCATGATTTTATCCATCCCACCTGTATTTATTGAGCTTCTACTATACTAGGAATTGGCTCTGTCCATAGCGCTTTCTAGACAAAAGTAAGGTTTCACCATCTCCACAGCCACACCTGCATTCCTTTGATAAGGAATAAGGAATTGGGCACCTATTTATTCCCTGCCAGATGCAAAGAGCAAAGACCCAGGCCTTGTCCTCAAAAAGTTCAAAGTTTAAAAACAGGTAATTACAATACAGAGCATGACAGAGACAGGTGCCTGGTGCTGTTGGGGGCACAAAAGAGAAAGTGGTTAATTCAGGCATTAGAAGTGGCTTTATGGGGGAGGGGGCATTGGAATTGGATCCTATGAAGGGAATAAAATTCATTTCCCCCTTCTATACTTTCCAACAGAGACCCAGAGCATACATTCTGCCAACATCTGTGAAGCATTACATCAACCCTTTCACAAAGAAAGCATCATCGGGGGTGAGATTCTCATTACAAACAAAATTCCAAGGTATGCATATTTTCCTCTTCTTAGGGGCTCCAAATGAGAATTTCCTTTAGGCCCGCAGCGATGGAGACTGGTCCATTTGTGTGGACAGTTCAGAGACAATTCCCTGGTGGGATGCAGGGTCCTTTTGCCTCCCTTAGGGATCAGAGAGGTGAAGGGACAGGAGTCAGGGACAGTGAGCCTCTGTGGGCACAGAGGCAGAGGTCGTACCGGCAGCCTTCAGCCTGCAGAAACTAGAAGCCCGCGAGGAGCATGGTGAGGTGGGGAGGGCATGAGGGGTTGCTCTGCGCTGAAGCCAGAGCCATCTGCCCCAAGTTTACAGATTCCCGGGTCACCCTCCTGCTCAAAAGCTTGGCAGCTTAATTACCCTGTATTAGTATTATGTATTTATACAGTTCATATGAAAATGTTCTCATATTTGGTAACCACAGACCATCTTCCACCGCAGGATTCACTGTTACACAGTTTTGTACAATCCATTCAAAGTGTACACTCAGTGGCTCTCATTTTCACTACGGAGTTGCACTGTCATCACCTCAGTCAATTCTCCAAAAGGAGAAATCCCATATTCGCTTATACCTGCCCTTTGTTGACCTTTAGAATTAATATAGTATTATATCTTCTTTACCATTTTTGCAGGAATATCACAATATTACTGTTAATGTACATAAACTACATTAGTTGTAATTTTCCTATATCACCGTATTTTTACTTTTGTTAATAATAGGGTGGATTTGGGGAAAAGTACACCAAAGGTAAGATATGGACTATATTTAGTAATATTTTGCTGATGCTCTTTCATCATCTATAACAAATGTTTTACAACAATGCAAGGTATTGGTGGTGGGGTGTGTATGGAAGTCCTGTATGCGACGCATGTTTCTTTTGTAAGTTTACAACTTTTACTATATGTTTATTGTTTATGCATGTTCATGTATGCATAAGATACTTCAATAAAATTTTTAAATGAAAAAAAGCCTTTTGATATATAAACATCAATAAAGCTGTTAAAAAAAAAATAGGCTCTCCTGAACATCCAATGAAAGAGCTCTGGAACAATAATTTCCCATGATTCTTTGAATTATTCTTTGAGGCTATCTATTAGAGAGTATGCTGGGATTACTTTCACAGTGTCAATGTCAGTCAGTGTTTCTCGTGCCTGTACGTAAAGCCCGCTACCCCTGAAGCTTGCTGAATGGTGCTCACCTAAACCCAAAGTTACAGTAGGTCTAACTCTTTGTATTAAGATGGCATCACAGTAGTGAATGTGGCTCAAGCAATTGAGCATCTCCTTCCCACAAGGGAGGTCCTGGGTTCGGTTTCCAGTGCCTCCTAAATACAAAACAAAAAACAAACAACAAGGAAACAAATGAAAATAAAAACAACAACTCAGGGAAGCTGATGTAGCTCAGTGATTGAGCACCAGTTTCCCATATACGAGATCCTGGGTTCAGTCCTTGGCCCTGCCACCTAAAAAATAACAAACACATCACTGTATCTGATGCCTTAGAGCAGTAATAAAAATAATCATCAATTTGTTTTCCTTTTTTTTTAACTTTGGATTTGAAATTAGACATTTCTGCTCTCTTCCTTTTTAGAGGAACAAGCAAGATTCCTTTCTTTAATTTTATTCCATTTCCTTATTAATTGATATTTGTGGAAAATGACACTCACTGACTTTCTAAAATTCTATTATGAGGATCAAAGAACCGAAAGAGAAACAAATATTATATTTTAAAAAAGCAGCCTTTGGTGGCTCCCATGGCCTTTAGGATGAATACACTGCCTGCCTTAATGACATCCTCCCTCCCCCCTCACACACTTGTTGCCATTTGTGTACCTTCACAAACATGTGCATACGACACACAGTATACATACATACATTCCAGTGAGACTGAACTCTTAGGGAAGACCAGAAGAAATTGTCATTTTTGTAGGTTAAAAAGAGTTGACTATCAGATATTTCATGGGTCAACTGAAAATAACACATTTGCCATCCTGAGGTCTTTGTTCACGCCCTTCCAGCTACCCAGAACACCTTTTCTCCACTTCCCACAATTCCTGTCGAACCTCTACTCATCCTTCGTTCTCAGGATGCTTAGACTCACCTCCTTAGAGAAGCCCTCTGTGTCAGTTCTCCCTCTGCCTTCCCTGCCTGGACTTGGATCAGGTGACACCCTTCTGTAATCCCACTGCACCCTCCGCTCACCCTCCTCATTGCCATCATTACCCTACACTGTAACGGTCCACGTATCTCTGGCCCTTCCAAGTCTGCGTGCCCCTTGAGGGCAGGGACCAGTCTTACTGGCTGTGTATTCCCAGTACCTAGCTCAGTGTCTGGCATATTGTAGGCTCTCAAAAAATTTCGATGAGTGAATGAATGAGAAGATGGATGGATATGGATGGAGTAACTGGGGAATGGGGCGGGGACACAGAGAGGAAAGCTGGTGCCAAGGGATGGGGAAAGATTTACATGGTAGCCATAAAGGAAGGAGTTTTCCATGAATTAGGAGGAGATTAGGCAAGATGTTGGCCAGTACTTCAGAGATGTTTTGAGTTGCGAGGCTATGCTGACTAAAGAGGCTTCTGGACTTAGCTATTTTAAAAAACACATATTTTCCCCTGGAATATATTTTTCTGGCACAGACAGACCCTCAATAATAGTTTTTGGATGAACAAGTGAATAAAGGAAGGAATATTTTATACCAACCTTATCCAAAGGTAGAGTAAGTAACTAATTAGGGTAGTTTTTTTAGAGTACTTACTCTGAGTTTACACGATCTTGTTTAATTCCTACACTGTGACAAAGTAGGCATCCTTATTGCTCACTCTTCAAATGAGGAAACTGAGGCTTTGCAAGTTGAAGTGGCCCTATCATGATCACATAGCTAATGAGAGAGTCACACCCAGGTCTCGCTCACCCCGAAGCCCATGCTTGCAGCAATGATGCTACTACAGGCCAAAATATTATGTACTGTCCGTTCCCTGTCTTCATAAGCAGAAAAACAGTCACATCTCCTCAAACATTTTGTAATAAGGCAGATTGGAAGGGGGCCAAGTGTATGTGATGTGGGTGTCTTCTCAGTCGAGCCTTTCTATCACACCCTTCTCTTTTCCTCTTCAACGTCCTAGAATCTCTTTAAATGCTGCTCTGAGCCATGTCTATCTAGGATCTTGGTGGATTAATTCAGTCATTCAATAAATCTTCAATGCTGAAGCACTTACTGTGTGCCATGTCTTGTGCTGGGCCCAGGGCATACGGTGGTGAACAGGGGTGTTCCTTGTCATCCTGGAGGACTGCTCAGATTGTGAAGAGACCACAGCAAGGCTGCAGGGTCCAGAAGGGCATCTTAGCTGAGAACAAATCAAAGATGAGACAAAGACCAACAAAACAGGCTGCCATGTTATGAGTATGACTGTTTTTGTTTTTGCTTTTATTTTATTTTATTATATATTTATTTTCTCTCTTTATTAGTATTTTTAAATGTTACATTAAAAAATATGAGGTACCCATATACCTCCCACCCCCCTCACCCTACTCCTCCCACATCAACAACCTTTTTCATCATCATGGCACATTCATTGCATTTGGTGAATACATTTTGGAGCACTGCTGCACATGGATAGTGGTTTACATTGTAGTTTACACTCTTTCCCAGTCCACCCAGTGGGCAGGACATACAATGTCCAACATCTGTCCCTACAGTACCACCCAGGACAACTCCAAGGAGTATGACTGTTTTAATGGCAAACCTGGCAGGTGTGCTGCTCCTCTTGCTGTCATGGACAACCCCAGTCTTATGGGTAAATGGATATTGGATATAGGAGCTAATATAACACACACACAGTAGGAGACTAACATGTCAATAAGGGATATAATCTAGAAGATGCCTTACTCTACTTACTTGACAAACACATTTTGAGTACTTACCATGTGTTAGGCCCTATGGCTAGTCCTAGGAACCTCACATCTCCTGGTTCCTCTCTGTAGGGATTTGCTGACCGGTGCAGGACTTGGTCTAGGGTGTAAAAAAATTATATGCGATCAGCACACTTACAGAGGGTAGTATCAATTGTTTTAGGAGAAGAGAAGTGACTAGTTCAGGCTTGGAAGGGTATAGGAGGGTGTAGAGATCAGACAGGGTTTTCTCAAGACAGCAATGTGCTACTTCAGTTTTGACGGATAAGTGGGCTATACAACTGGAGAAAGTGCAAGAGAGTCCTTCACCAGTGGGGAGGGGAAGAAGGAAGAAAATGTCATGCACGCAGGAGCTGGTCAATGATTGGAATCTCTCATTCACCCATTCATTCATTCAACAAACACTGAAAGCTATCAGCCTCCTAACACTGTGCCAGGCACTGAGGAACCAAAAACAAGTAAGACCACTCCCTGCTCACATAAGAGGGATTAACAAGTAGACAAACAATGGCCAAAGCAAATATTTTGGTGGATTAGGTGATTGCCTGCTTGTAGTAATCATGATTTATTTCATTAACTACACATTTTTGTCTGTTATTAGTCATGCTTATTTGCATTTGAGTGAGGATTTGATGTGGAAATCATTAATGCTGTTTACCAATATTTCAAGGTCTCTTCATTCTAGGTGTTGGGGATTGAATCACATGCCCCACAAAAGACACACTCAAGTCTTAACCCATGTTCCTGTGGGTGTGGACCCATTTGTAAATAGAATCTTTGACTATGTCAAGGTGAGTCAAAATGTGCATGTGAACCCATTTGAGAATGGGATCTTCAAGGAGCCTACTTAGATGAGGTCACTTTGAACAGGGTGGGCCTTAATCCATATGACTGGAGCCCTAATAAGCAAAGGAAATGTGGATGTGGTCAGTCAGAGGAAGCCAGAGGTCAGCAGAACTCAGAGGAGCAAACACAAGGAAAGAGAGCACCAGGTGATAGAAGATTGCCAGAACCCTACAGACTGGGAGAAAGCAAGCCTGCCAATACTTTATTGTTGGACTTCTGAGTCTTCAAAACCATGAGACAATAAATTCCAGGTCAAGCCAACCCACTGTGTGGTATTTATCATAGCAGCCCTGGCAGACTAAGGCAATAGGCAAATTTTCCATTGCCTTAAAGTTGGCTGGGGCCATGTGATTTGCTTTAAAAAAATGAATTGTGAGCAAAAGTGAAAAGTGATGCTTGTAGATGGGAGCCTTTAAAGGCCAGTGAGTGAGTTGCTAAGTTTCCTTCCCCTCCACCTACAGCCATGAGCATTCAGGTGAGGGAGGCTCCATCAGCCTGCATCTGAGTGAGACAATCAGGAACAGAAGACATGAAAGACAGGCAGCAGGAATAAGAAATGACTCTTTATTGTTTTATGCCACTGAGGTTTGGGGTTGTTGTTGTTTTTGTTATTGCAGCACAATAGAGCAATGCAACCTAACGTGGCTAATATAAGAAAAGCTAGAGGTTACTCAGATTCTGACCCGGATAGACATTTGTGGTATTGGTTTGGCCACTTGGAGCCCAAGTGTGACCTGCTGTAAGGGGGTCAAGAGACTTCTCTTACAGTTTCTGTTCTTCTAGGATGTTGCATTTATCCACCATCTGGTTATAAAACACATTAAGGATTTGTTTGCAAGCAGTGTAGGCAGTTAGGATTTGACTTGCTCGTCCACTTTTGCAGTGTTGCATCTTTTATTTCCATACCAAATCTGTCGGCAAGGAGGCAACTGCATGAATCTAGGTCCTTTGGAGACTCAGGTTGCAAAAGTGTATGGTTTTCTAATCTTCCAGTGGATTTTGCCTGTTTGTGGCCTCAAAAGCAGGGGGCTCTGGAAACAAGTATCAGGTTTTAAATCCTGGCTCCTCTACTTACTAGCCATGTGGCCTTGAACAAGATACTTAATCTCTTTAAGCTTTAGTTTCCTGACCTGTAAAATGGAAATAATAGTAGTACCTATCTCACGGGGATGCTCTGTGGATTAAATAAGATAATGCACAACTTCCTCAATAAATAGTGATTATTGTTATTATTGGTGTTGTCATTATTATTTCACTATCAAGGTGAAAAATGTCAAAAGCTATGACTGTTCCTAGAGCGTTTATTTAAGGATCAGCTGGGAGGTAGTGCTTGGAATAAATGATCTTCTAGCTTATGCCCAAGGTTTGTGATCTTACAGCAGCACAGATATTCTTAAGGGAGATCGGAACAACTCCCCAGAAAGGTTCTGGTCTCCTGGGAGTCTGCCAGGAGAGGACGTGATTTAGAGTTGGGATGGCTGCAGGGTGTGCTGCTTCTGAGAGTTCTGGGAATTTGCCTTGTGTGGCTTCTCTTTTGCACATTTAGCAGCTCACTCTGTGAAGAAAGATTATCTCCTTTTTGAAAGTAACCTGACCACCTGTCAAAACTGGACTTGTGAGAGGAATCGAGAGGCTCACCCTTGGCAGTCCAGCCAGGCTCTCATTTGGGTAATTACATTGGCTGTGGTTGCTTTACTCAACGTCAACTTGGCTTCTAGTCCCAACCCTCTTCTGAGGCTCTCATGATGTGACTAAAAGAGCTTCTGGAATCTGCCCCGAGTAGCCAAAGAAGTAGGAAGGGTGACTGACATAGAAGATCTGTGGTGACCACCTGTAATTATGCAAATAATTTTCTGTGTGAGGAAAAGTGGCAAGCAAGAAATGAAGAAAAATCTAAAGGGTACTAAACATTCTGCCCCCAATTCCCTTCTGTCACTAACATGGGATTCTCTTTAACATGGGGTTTTTCTTTTATATTTAATTTATTTGATAAACTTCTATTAAATGTATATTGAATGCCAGGACATGTACTGTGAGACAGTGATATGATAATTCATAAAACCTGGCCTTTCTCCACAGTACTTTTAGTCATTTAATCATTCGACAATCCATTCATTCATTCAACACCCCTGGCACCCATTAAATGCCAGGCACTGAGCTGTACTGGATGTTCAATAGTGAACATAACAGAAAGCTCCCTGCCCTCATTAAGCTTAGAGTCTAGTGGCACATCTTGAAAAAGTCAGCACAGATAAGCAAACAATAAAAAATTGTTTTTATGCTAGCAAAGGAAAACAATGGGAGCACATATATGGTGGGACTTGCGGAGCAATATATAAGCAGATCCTGACAGTGCCCTGGGAAAGATCCATCTCCAAAGTACTTTCAACTATCAGTGACCTCAGGTCAGACTGAGTGGGGTAGATTTGCATGTACAGGAACCCAGAAGCACAGGAATGATATAAACCCAGCACACATATATTATAGAAGTATTTTCTCAGAATACAAACCACTGAGGGGTCTAAAAGCCTGACCATGAAAATTTCATTTTATAGTATCTCTGTAAATGTATCGATACACAGAGTCATTTTATGGATCATTTATTCTATGTAGATGTAAATACTAAACTAATTTATAGCATGATACTTATCACTGAAGCAAACAACGAACCCACCTGCATTAAGCACCTAGACCCTCGCCAACTCCTGGAGGCCCGCTCTGATTGTCCCACACCACCCACCTGCAACCCTTCTCACTTCCTCCCCATGAGTCTTCTGTGAGTCTTCGCTATATTCCATAATTCCTATGAATGCCTTTTCTGTGAGTCTTCGCTATATTCCATAATTCCCTATGAATGCCTTTATTATAGCATTTTCCATACTTTCATAATCATGGATTAGCCTTGTCATGCTCATCCTGTAGATTTTGAACGTCTTGAAGGCAGGGACTGTCCTGTGTTTGTTTTTTGTTTGTTTTAGGTAGTACTGGGGACCCTAAGCCTAGGATCTTGTACATGGGAAGCAGGTGCTCCAACACTTGAGCTATATCCACTCCCTTAATTGTCCCTTTATGCCCAGGGTCTAGCTTTTAGTTTGGGTTTCACCAGAAGCAGACCCTAAAACATTCAAGTGCAAGTATTCAGTTGGGAGGTAGTCCCAGGGAACACCAGTAGGGAAGTAAGAAGGGAAAACAGGGAAGAGCAGGAAGCTAACAAGGAGTGTGTTGTCAGGCAAGTGGCCAGCCTCTCTGGAGAACTGTGGGAGGGAGCATAGAACGTGCCCCAGAGTTGCCCCACTAGGGAAGGAGAAGCTGGGGTATTTATCCACTGACTCCTTATCCATTGTTGGTTGAGGACTGTTTCCGGGGCCATGAACCCTCTAGCATTTCTGGCTTGCTCTCCTCACAGGCTGTGTGTGCAACTATAACCAGAGTCACAGGCACTTGCAGTAAGCAACCTTCAGAACGTAGAGGCGATTGCCAAGGGACATGGCTGGGGAGCTAACTGTGTGTTGGACTAGCTCCGTTCCTGGCCCCCAGGGGCAGCTCACTAGCTCTGCTGGCTCAACTTCACAAAACAGGCAAGACACACAAATTGCTAATGAGCCCAACTTATGTGGGCGTGGGCAAATGTTTTCTTATTATGGCATCAAGAGAGCAGTGAAGTATTAGGTCTGGAGGCAGCCTAAGTACATTTGTGGGTATGTTTGTTTCTGTGGCCGCCAGGAACAGAATGACTGTGACGAGCAGACGGGTACCTTAACCGGTCCTGTCTCCTCTGACCAGCTCACAAGTAAGCAGATCTGTTAGTGGAGTGATTCTGATTCCTAACCTCCGGTCCTGGGAGCGTGAACCCCCTCTTTTGTAAATAGGATCTTCGAAGAGTTGAAATTTAAGGTGAGCCAGGATGTGGTGTGAACCCGTTTGCAATAGGACCCTTTTTTTTTAAAGATTTGTTTTATTTATTTCTCCCCCTCCCCATTCGCCCCATTGTCTGCTCTCTGTGTCCATTCACTGTGTGTTCTTCTGTGTCTGCTTGTATTCTCATTAGGCGGCTCCAGGAACTGATCCTGGGACCTTCCGGAGTGGGAGAGGTGATTACTCTCTTGTGCCACTTCAACTCCCTGTTCTGCTATGTCTTCTTATTGTCTCTCCTCTGTGTCTCTTATTGCATTGTCTTGCTGTGCCAGCTCTCCCCATCAGCCGGCACTCCTGAGCGGGATGGCTTTCCCACATGGGCTGGTGCTACACATGGGCCAGCTCGCTGCGTGGACCAGCTTGCCCTCACCAGGAGGTCCTGGGCATTGAACCCTGGACCTCCTATATGGCAGACAGGAGCCCAATTGGTTGAGCCACATCTGTTTCCCTGTAATAGGACCTTGGAGGATGTTTTTAGTTAGAGTGTGTCCAAGCTGAACAAGGGTGGGCCTCCATCTAATATGACTGAAGTCCTTATAAACAAGGGAAATAGGACAAAGAAGTATATGCTAGAGAAGGAAAGAGAGATCGCCATGTGACAGAGGCAGAGATGCCTCTACAAGCCAAGCAACCCCAAGGATTGCCTTCGAACCAGCACCAGAATGCTCCAGAGTCTGGTAGAGAGAATGGCCTGCAGATAACCTGATTTTGGACTTCAAGCCTCTAAACTGTGAGTCAATAAATTCCTGTTGTTTAAGCCAACCAGCAGGTAATGTTTGTGGCAACAATCCTGACAAACTACGACAAGCACCAACTCTGTGCCAATCACTGTGCCAGGTGTAGGAATATGACAGGAAACAAATATACTTGGCCCCAGCCCTTACAGAGTTACATTATACCCGGGAGCACAGAGTGCTTTAATGGATGAGGAGCGCAGGGTCAGGAGGACCTGCCCCAACTGACAGGGTGGATGTCAGGGAAGCCTTCCTGGAAATGAGGACTATGGGAGTAGCCAGGCAAAGTGTTCCAGGAGGGGGATTGGCATGCACAAAGTTCAGGACGGCATAACAGAGACTGCGAGGGCTTGTTTGGCTGCAATAGGGAGGGAGAGAAGATGTGAGGGTAAGTGGGAACCTGCAGAAGAAGGCAATGAGGCAGATCATGATGGGAGCCCTGCTGAAGTGCTTGTCCCTATCCTTGGAACAATGGGATGGAGAGAGGGAACAAACTGAGTTTACCAGTCATTTGACACTCCCACATGACCTTACATAGCTATCTTTTCCACTGTACGTGTAATTTTCCCCATCATATTGTGGACCAGAACTATGCATCTTATATTTTTTCAAATCCTCTATAGCCACTGGTGACCTTCTTGCTAATTGGGCCGTCAACTAGTCTTCTGCCTAAGACTGAGTCATCTATTAATTCCCCTTTTGCATTATCTGAATTCCAGGGTTATTCTCTTTGGTCCATGGAACAGTCTCCATGGCATGCTGAAGATCCCATCACCCTACCTTGCTCTTGTCAAAACTTCTCACCATCAAAGACTGGATTCTTTCCTCTACTCTCCTGCCCTGAGGTTATACCTAAAGCTTCCCAGTGCACTTTACCTGGGACACCTGCTACTAAATCTCCCATCATCATTTGCTATCCACCTACTGTAACAACTTTGTCATCACTCACCAGACCCTCCCTTCCACTAGAATGTGAATGCCTTGTCTAGACCATCTGTTGTCATATTTTTATCCTCTACATGCAGTGTAGTGGAACAGCAGCTGCCCAGACCTAGCTTGAATCTCACCTCGTAGATACAAGGTCTAAAGTAAGGTACTTTAATCTTTCTGGGCTTCATTTTTCTCATCTGTAAAATGGGAATAACAATACCTGCAAGGATTACGTAATAGTTCTGTATTGTAACTAAGATGTTTGCTCAATATTGGTACCCCAGTGTCTGCCAATAGTGTGTTTAGTTCTCAAGACTTAGACTTTCCATATTTGTCCTTTCTTTTTGTAGCAACAGGTTTAGTTGCCAGAATTTTTGTGAAATAGTCAATTAAGATCAATGAAAGATAATTTCTTGGCCGTAAGAGCTCCCTTTTCATCCTGCATGTGTTAAGTCTTTCTCATTCTAAGCTGCTAAGACATTTTTCAAACTTACCTGTGGATGATAATTCCAGACTTGGGAGACATAACAACAGTGATCACTGAAGGAGAGCAAGTGATTCTGAAGTTGTTGTTTTTCTCTAGAGCAACATGTGTACAGCATCCAGAACAATTAGATCTGATTGCCAGGCCAAATTTCCATCAAGACACTGATGAGTTATAAATCCTGGGAGCTTTTCATCCAAGCAGCATCCAAGTTCTTTGATGGAATCACAGCCTTATAATTAGTATGAGTCCATTCATTATCATGAGCCTGTGTGTGTGTATATATAAGAGACAAAGAGTAAGGGACAGGGAAACAAATTTAAAAAGCATAAACTGAGAAAAAGGAAAGAGATTAAAACTGCTTAAACCTCACAAATATAATTACAGGACCTTCTGAACTACTGAAATTTGGGAAACTTGACTGATTATAGGGAGACTTAATGAATGTAGGTACTGGCTGCAGGGCCTCCATAGGGAGAAGTGCGAAGTGCACCATGTGTGTCTCTGGCCCCTTTTCCAACTCTCTCTCTCTCCCTCTCTCCCTCTCTCTCTTGTTTCAGTCTCTCACTACCTGGGCACCTGTTCTAGTCTGCTAGGCTGCCAAAAGCAATATACTAGAATGGGCTGGCTTTTACAATGGGGATTTATTAGCTTACAAGCTTACAGTTGTGAGGCTGTGAAAATGTCCAAATCAAGGCATCATCAAGCCTGAAGAATGGCTGCTGGCAATCCTTGGCTTCTCTGTCACAAGGCAAGGCACAGGACAACGTCTGCTGGTCTTGCCTGTCTCTTCTGGGTTTCTTGGCTTCCAGCTTCTTGCTTCCATGGCTTTCTCTTTCTTTGTCTGAATTTCATTATCTTATAAAGAGGATTAAGAGCCACCCTGGGCCATGCCCTAAAGGAAAGAACCTAATCATAAGGTCCTACTTACAATAGGTGTTTACCCACAGGATTGAATTAGTTTTAAGAACATGATTTTCTGGGGTCCATACAGCTTCAAACCTTCAGCATCTAAAAGTAACAATGAGAAGGAAGTCATGAAGGCAGGAAAAGAGGGAGGGGAGGAGGGGGGGGAAGGAGGAAGAGAAGAGAGCTAGCATTTCATCAGCCATGCCACAGCCACAATATGGACTGGGCGCCATGCCAGCTGCTTTCCATTCATTAGCATGGTGGCAGGAAGTGACACTGTGCATTGGGAAGTGAGATCTCCTTGTTTGGAAACAACACCCCCATCCATGTTCTGCTCTTTCTTCACCTGCTCTTTCACAGCAGACAGACCTGGGTCAGAGTATCTGCACTGGCCTTCATAGCTATGTGATCTTGGGCAAGTGGCCTCAGTTTCTTTATATATAAAATATCCTCTAAGTCACTGAGAGCATGAAATATGATACATGCTCCTCTTGGCATAGAAATGAAATGCTCATTAATCTTTTCCCATTATTTCATTTTTCTCCATCACAGGGTGAAGTGGGGCTGTTTTCCCCATTCTGTGGAAGAAGACACACATGGTTGGGGAGTTTAAGTGGACCGTGGGCTCCACGAAGCTCAGAACCACGCCTGCTTTGAGCACGGCCACCCCAAGCACATTTGCAGTTAGATCCATGGAAGGCTTCACAAAATATTTGTGGTTGGGGGAAGGTGGGCAGAATTCAAATGCAACCTGTCTGCACCCAAGGCCATTCCAGTGCTGTGTTGCTGGTCCCAAATAATCCTCTTTCTGTGGGCAGTTGTAGAGCAGGGGTTAAAAGCACAGATTCTAGAGTCAAACAGCCAGGGTTCAAGTTCCAAGTTACATAACCTCTTTGTGAGCCAACTATTTATATGTTTCTTGTATGCTTCATGTTTCTCCCCCATGATATAGACCCTTAGTCTTTTTTAATATTCCAGAGCATCTCAAAGGTAACAAAGGACAAAGGAATGTTTGGGGGCTACAGTCCTAAAGGAGGACAACATCCCTGGAGGTCCTCATATTGGTGACAGAAAAGAAAAACCTGGGGACAGAGTTAGGAGGACATGACTGGCATTTGTTTTATTAGATGAGAAATGAAAGAGAAAAACAAGTTGAGGAAGGAAGGAATAACTATTGAGCAACTATTATATACTCACTGTGCTTGGTGCTTTATATGTGGTATCTATTTAATCCTCATAAAAGTCCTATAAGGAAGATTCTTATTTTACAGAAAAGAAAACCAAGGGTCTGAAAGGTTCAGCGCCTTGGCCAATTTTAACCCTTCTTGTCAAACAGTGAAACAAGACCCATTTTTAGGTTGTCTGACTCTAAAGCCCATGTTCTTTGCATAAGTAATGTGCATCTCTTTAAGGTAAAAGAAAATAAAAACAGGTTTGTAAGGCTCTTTAAGTTTACCAGAAAGTTTCGTTTTCTATTTGGTATCCACTGGGAAGTTGTTTCTCCTCGTTTGGAAGCACCACCTTCATCCAGGTTCTGCTCTCTCTTTGCCTGCCCTCTTATCACACCTATGAAGAGCATGTGGAGTTTGCAGGTCCCTGGAATTTTATTCTAAGGTCAGTTTACTTTAAAAATAATTATGTGTGCTATTAAAGCAGATAGATAAATAAGCATATTTTTTTTTCTATTTTAAAATATAGCACTGATTCTATTTCTGATAATACATGAGAGCAGGAGGTAAGAAGTCAGAGTGCTGGTTTAAAGATTGAACCCTGTAAAGTTTACAGGCAATCTATAGTGAAGCTAAATCTAACATCCATGAAACAAAAAATAGCACAATCACTTTACAGGATTTTCCCAGCAACTCCAGAATTCAACCATTCAAGTTCAGTCCACGTAATAAAAGGGAGTTTATGACAGTTTTCCAGTAGAGGTTGAATGACAGAGGGAAAAAAAAAACCTTGTGTCCGTGAGCATCCTAAAACCAAAGGCATCCTGAGGAAGGTGTACCAGGTGTGGAAGTTTGTTTGAAATAGAAAGGACACTAAACTGTGAGGGGGAAGGGGAAACCCTCATTAACTGAGGCAGCCCTAGAAATATGATGCATTTATTTATTCATTTATTATTGCAAAAAACCTTTATTGAGCTATAGTGGCAGGCATGATGCTATAATGGGACGCACGATGTGCAGCAAGGGCAATGCAAAGCCAACTAAGGCATGTGCCTAGAATCATTGTGCCTAGCTTCATTTATTCATTCATACATGATTGCAGCATACATTATTGGGCACCTGCTATAATGGCATGGGTGAGGCAAAGCTAACCAAGGCATGCCCCCTACCCTCAAGAATCTTATCAGCTGAGAGGTGAGACAAATATGTGAACAGTGATTGTGTGCAAATGCTATATTTGAAATTTTATAAGAGCTATCATTCATTGGGTGTTTATGACATACCACAGTTTCTTTGCTAGTAACTCATTTACTCCTCACGGGTGGGCACTGTTATTAGCTCCGTGTTACAGATGAGATATAGAGGAGGCAGGAGACTTTCTCAGGGTCAGCCTTTCTCATGCTCCAGGCCATGAGAGCATACTGGATGGATCACCTAGCTATGCACAGGGCAGAGGAGATGGCATGTGACGTGGATTTTAAGGAAGGAGGAGAGTTTGCTAGATGGAGAAGGGGAACAGAGAGTTGCCTTCCAGACGCAGGGTATGGTTATGTGCCAAGGTAGGAAGGCATTCATTCACGAGCCTGGTGTATCTGGGAACTGAGAGGAGATCTGTGGGTGAGCAGCACAGTACTCACAATGGGCAGTAGTGAGAGAAGTGGCAAGTTGTGAGGGTTTTTATGAGTCATGAGAAGGAATTTGGGCAAAAAGGAACCAAACAAGGATTTTAAACAAGGGGCTCAAGATAACGTTGGAGCTAACGTTGCCAGATAGTGTACTAAGGGGAGGAAGAGTTGAAGTAGGGAAAATTCATTAGGAGGCTAAAAGAGTAATCCAGATGAGAAATGGTGGCCTGAACCATCTCATCTTCAGTGGCTAAGAAGATGACGAGAAAGGAATTCAAAAGATATATGAAAAATGCACTTATACTTCAGCAACTGTATTTCTGTTTTTGGCACTAGGCAGGATGTATCAAGATACCAAGCTTTGGATTGGTAGGCACTCAAAAAATATTTATCAAGTGACTTTATTGAATGAATCTGAACTCATGTATTCTTTTTTCCCCTAACAAACAGTAGTACATATTTTAAAGGGGTACAGTAACTTATGCATAGTACATGCTCAAAAATTTCCATATATATACTATCAAAGTGGCCTAATAATTTGGGAACCACCTTAAGCCTCAAAGCTAAAAGCCATTTAATGGGGCACAGTTTTCACTAATTTGTAAAGTAACATCTTAACTTAGTTGTAGGTTGAGAGTTAACTGTGGTCAGGTT
Source organism: Dasypus novemcinctus (assembly GCF_030445035.2). NCBI lineage: Eukaryota > Metazoa > Chordata > Mammalia > Cingulata > Dasypodidae > Dasypus > Dasypus novemcinctus. The sequence continues at coordinate 67,001,557 of NC_080681.1, read as the reverse complement.
TAAGGAAAATGAGAGTCCTTCCCTGGCATAAAACATGACACCTCACCCTCTGATCAGGCTTAATAAATTATCTCTGCCATCTCCTTTCACTATCAGGAAAATGAGGCAACAGAGTCCAAGTTACCTGCCCAAAGTGGTGCAGCACAATGATACAGAAAAAGTAAAAATATCTACAGATCCATCTGTTTCCCTCTCATGTTGCTTCTTCCATTTTAAGAGAAAGTTAGAAAATGGTGGGTAGAGAAGAAAAGCAAATTCTGCATAAAAGGAAACATTTACAAAAAATACAAATGTGGCCTAATTTAATTTCCAATACATGTCTCCACCTTCGGCTTTGAAAAAAGGTTAACATGCAATTCTCCGAAACGAAGTTATTCGATAGAGGAATATTAACCTCCTCGCCCCCGTACTTTGACTCGTTTTCTCTCCTTTTCATTTTTGTTTGTGGGTCTATTCATTTTGGTGAGGCCAGGCACGTTGCTAGGTAACCGGCCCGCGGCGGGCCGGCATGTTAGTCTGGCTGGCCGGCCCGGGCGGCGGACTTCCCGAGCGCTAGCTGCCGGCAATGCAGTCTCTCTCGAAAAGCATTTATCCCCGAGCAGGCACAGTAATGGCCACTCAGTGGAGGGGAAATTGAGCTGACCCGAAGGCCAAAGCTGTTAGGGAGACTGGTGGGAAGGGTAAGAGGGTCACAACACCCTTTTCCCACCCACTTAGTGGGCAGTAAGCGCCAGAACAGCCCAGCTACTGTTTTCACATACCCTGAGGCTTTGCACCTGAAATAAATGTTTGCTTGACATTAGCGATTAAAAAAAAAAAGGCAAAGAAAATAAAATCGTTTTTGCTCCAAGGACAATGAGCTGTGTGATTTAAAGTTAGCCAAAGTTCCCCCAAGATTTAATTTTTGGTAGTTATGCTGAAGGGGAGATACGCAGAGGGGTGGGGCTCTAAATAATTAGTATAGTCCCACCGTGGTCATAGAAGCCTTTATTTAGGTTTGTATGACCATGTTTAGATTCCTCTGCTTTATTTGAAAGCAGAGAAATCTAAACATGTGTGCTTTGTAATTTGTTTTGTTTTGTATCTATAAATGGCACCAGTTTTACAAGTATCAAACGCAGGTCATCACCAAATTGGTATTATTTTGGAAACGTCCTTTTCAAATTTCTGTTTAATTATATAATGGCCATTTTCCTTAAATGTTTGTTTATGCTTAGGAAGAGATAAAGTTTAAATGCAAACCACTTTTTTGTTAAAAGGTTCTTAAACACGTGTTTGCAATGTTGCATAACAACACGTATTTGGATGCGATGCTTTTCCATACAATGTTTTAGATTTTTCTGGAAACACTTTTCAGATTTCTTTGCCTTTTTTTTTCAGAATTATTTTATATTAATAAATACAGAACAACGAAAAATGGTATTAAAAATAAGACTACATGAGTAATATATGCAAGGATGAAAATCATTATAAATGGTATGAATTAAGGATTTAGAAATCCTGGCAAGTTTCAATTGTGGAAGAAAACAAATTCCTTTCCTAAACCATTTATTTTTCCCATCAACTATAGTCCATGCTATTTCATGTTAGAACTTGAAAAATTGTATGTAAAATTATAAGGGGTTTTAAATATCCTAGTAGTAATATATAAACTCAAAATATTATCCAGAATGTCATCTTTATCTTTCTTATTAAACAATACATAGTCCCAATATTCTACTTTACTTGGATACAAACTCTTCTCTCATTTTTCAAATAAAGAGCATGTCAGCACCTATCAGAAATCTTCCAAATCTAATTAGCTGTGTGATTTTGACCGAAGACCTTACTCTCTCTGAGCTCCAATTTCCCTGGTTGGTGAAGAGGGGAAGGTAATATCTGCCCCAACTGGCTCTCTGAGATAATTGCAAGGATCAGAGAAGATGCCAGCTGTAAAACAACAAACAGATGTGAGATAATTTTGTTATTATGAAAATGGAAAGGATGAAAGGTAAAGTTTGAACAGTACTCAATATTCTCATTTTTGATAGACGTGCGTTAATTGGCTCAGTGAGACGCCAAAGTAACAAGCCAGGTGGGCTCACTGTGGTCTTTTTGACCACTTAGCTTCATGTGGCATGCAGACAAGAGGAATTGCTGCAACTCTTCTTTAGAAATGGAGGAGAGTTAGGAACACAAGAAGGGCCCTTTGCTTTACCCTGACTCCACTGCTTTCAAACAACAATATTTAACCAACAAAAGAAGAGGCCAAGTCAATCTCAGGTTTAGTGATTCCCTTGAAAGTCATCAAATAAAAATGTGAACTTTAAAATTGATCAGGATTAATTTCACTGACACTGTATCATAACATATATCTCTTCAGAGACTCATTTGTTGGGCTGCAGATGCAAAGAAAGTAAGGAAGGAAATAAATCTGAATACAATAAGGCAATTAGACTTTTGCCATTGATAGAATACTAAAAATGTCCGATTCATCAAAGCATTAACAAACAGAAGTAAACACAAGACTTATATTTTCTTACAAAATACCTAGACAGGAAGATTAAAATAATAACCAAGACCATGTGTATCAATAAATTTAATTTATAAATATTGCTCCTTTGCCAAAAGATGCCATTTCATTCACTGATTTGAAGAGTACAATATCAAGGGGTGATTTATCAGTACAGGTACTGCTCTGATGTGTAGCTGCTGTTCTCATCTCCATGGACATTTTCCAACCCAGATGAGAGCATTCTAGTGAATCTGACATACAGTTTATTAAGTAAAGTTATTTAATCATTATCTGCAGTCATTATCTTCAATTTTAAATTAAACAATTATATTTATAGTGTTCTTCTTCATCATGATCTCAATCCCAGTGTGCTTACAATAAGAAAAATAGTGTTCTATGCCAACTATTGCTCTAAGTCCTTGCATATATTATCTCGTTTAATCCTGACCACTGCCCTGTAAAGTCCATCTTGTTATTTTCCCCATTTTACGGATGAGAAAACTGAGTCTGATAGCAGCACGGCAACTTGCCTTCAATAAATGTCAAAGTCAGGATTTGAACCCAAGCCTATCCGGCACCAAAATATGTGCTCACATAACCACTACAATAGAATTACTTCAAAATATGTGCTTAAAAGTCTTGTAAATCAAATTTATTTCATGACAAATTGATGTTGATCACAGAATCTGTTCATAATTTAATATAGGCTAATAGATGAAAATTTAAATTTTGATCAGAATTTTAGTGGTGAAAGCACCCAAAGAGCCATCAAGATTAAAGCTTCATTTCTCAGATGAAGAAGCTGAGGTGAGACAGTTATGTGACTTACCTAAAGGCACACCTAAGGTTATAAAATGGGCATGTGACAGGGTGATTTATTCTATGAAATTAGCCCCTGTAACTTTGCTTCACACAGCTAATATATTTAAAAGAGCATTCAAAACACATTTCTGCCTAAACAAAAATGTCACGGACACAATATAGGTCTGTTACAGAATGAGCTAGAGCTGTATTAGAAATCAGCTATTTCATCCCAACTTGGCCTTCTGTGTGCCAGCCCCTGTGCCAGGCACTGAGACACAGAGATGACCCACTTGTAGTCTAGGCTTTGTCTGGTAATAAAAATAAATGAATTCTTATGAATTTTAAGATATTTACTTGAAATGTAATTTGAAGACTTTCAGAAAGGCCAAGGTTAATCTAAATAATTTATATGTAACATTGAAACAAATGCTAATCCCAGAATGTGGCAAAGCTCAGCCTCATAGGCAAAAGGTGACTGTGTCTGATGTCAATTTCCTCTTGGAGATAAGGATGGAAGCTACAATACTTAGGCCCAAATACCCCTTCCAAAACACAGGTCTCCCAAGAAAATGTTGAAATGCCTTGTGAATCTGTCCCCAGATAGCCAATTAGACAGAATTCCCTATGAAGCTTTCCTAATCACACCAGACAGGCATCAGGAGATCGTGAAATAAACCATATTCATATATTTAAAAGGAGACTCAAAGATTAGAAAGTGAAATAATCTAACAAATCTATCAACTTTAAAAAGGGAACTTCTTATTCCATGTATAAATTATTATACAGGCAAGAGGATGTGGCTCAAGCAGTTGAGCTCCACTACCACAGGGGAGATCCCAGGTTCAGTTCCTGGTGTCTCCTGGAGAAGACGAGCAAGATAACAAGCTGGCACAATGGGCAGGCATGGCAAGATGACGCAACAAGTAGACATAAAGAGGAAAGACAATGAGAGACACAACAAAAGCAGAGAGTTGAGGTGGCTCAAGCAATTGAGTGCCTCTCTCCCACATGGGAGGTTCCAGGTTTGGTTCCCGGAGGCAGAAGATGAGCAGACATAGAGACCACATGGACACAAAGAGCAGCAGTGAGTGCAAAACAACAAAGGGAGGGGATAAATAGATACATCTTTTTAAAAATGTATTATACGTATAAACCTATTCTGTTCAATCTTCTGGTGAACAAATCTGAAGAGTTATATATAGTGATTTTACCATGTGATGGGGCAGAGCCAAGACTGGAACTTAGTCCTCCTGACCGCATTCTGTGTCATTTCCACTACATCAGATTGCCTGGGAAAATATCAATGCATATACATCCATCAAACAGACAGGAAAGGAGTAGAGAGTGGACACACTCGCTTGATTATGTGTAGATGCCAAGATGGAATAAAATTCAGGCCAATTTTGATAACAAAACTATTTCTAATTTCAAAGTTAGTTTGAACATATCAACAAAAATATTTTTATAGCACCCACAATGAGACATACTGTCATAACAGCCATTTACACAAACCTACAGGCATTAAAATGAGAACATAAGCTGTTCAGTTTACTGACTCCAATATTTAACATTTTACTCTACACAGTGTGGAATGCCATAACTTTATCATTAGCATGATGGGTTGTTTGTCAACCCTCAAACTTTCAAATTTACTCTGCTATACCTGATTTGTCATGGAGAGTCAAAAGAAAAAAAAAAAGAATTGGGAATTCTATGATATTTGAAAGTGACAGTTTCTTTGGGGTTTGTATTATAAATTCTGGGTTATAGAATTCCTTTCTGTATTATAAATTCCTCAGGATGGAGATTTTCTTCTTCATTTGGCACATTTATCAGCTGCAAACTATTACATGACTATGTATAAATTAGCAATAAAGAAATCCCAAGCACATGGGACAGAAACTGACATAGTAAAAAAAATCAATAAAATATTTGTTAAATGAATGAATGAGTCATTCTTACTTTCTTCAAAAGATGTTAGACAAATTGCACTTACAAAAAAATTACAGTATCATTTTAAGCAAGTAAACATCGAGCTTTTCTGAGGAGAATAAGAGCTCTGTTTCTATTTCCTGCTTTGCCAAGTCAACTTAAAAATATAATAGCCCAACGTTACAATAGCATAGTTATTACCATTACATAAAGGTGTTCCTTCACACTTTTTGTCCAGTAGGACACCATTTTCTTTATGGTACTTATTGAGAAAATATTTTGGCCTTTATATTGTGCATTAGATCCTTGCTAGTTGAAGTATAGGAGCAGGAACCACTCTAGGAAATACTACTCAAATCCCTTCCTGCTCAAAGTGTGGCGCTCGACCCACCTGCATCATTAGAATGCTGGAGCTCATTAGAAATGGAATCTTTTTTTTTTTTAAGATTTATTTTTTATTTATTTCTCTCCCCTTCCCCCCCCTCCAGTTGTCTGCTCTCTGTGTCCATTCGCTATGTGTCCTTCTTTGTCCGCTTCTATCCTTATCAGCAGCACCAGGAATCTGTGTCTCTTTTTGTTGTGTCATCTTGTTGTGTCAGCTCTCCGTGTGTGCAGCACCATTCCTGGGCAGGCTGCACTTTCTTTTCGCGCAGAGCGGCTCTCCTTACGGGACACACTCCTTGCGCGTGGGGCTCCCTACGTGGGGAATGCCCCTGCGTGGCAGGGCACTCCTTGTGCGCATCAGCACTGCGCATGGGCCAGCTCCACACGGGCCAAGGAGGCCCGGGTTTGAACCCTGGACCTCCCATGTGGTAGGCAGACGCCCTAACCACTGGGTCAAGTCTGCTTCCCAGAAATGGAATCTTAATTCCCACCCCAGACCCACCAGATCAAAATCTGCATTCTAACCAGATGCCCAGGTGATTCCTTTGAACACTGGATTTTTCAGAAGCAATATTCCAGGGGGGTATTATGTCCATCCTGAGCCATGAAGAGAGAAAGTAAATGGGGAAGAAGATGGGCAAGGTGGGAAGTTGGGAAAGTGGGTGAAACTACGAAGGGTTCCAAGGCAACAGCATGTTCAAAACCAGTGAGATATAAAAGAGCAACAACAGAGCAGCCAGCAGGCCACTTTATATGCCCTTATCTTTTGTCCTCCACAGTAATTCTGTATTTTTAGCAAAAGATACAGAAAGGTTGCGTTACTAGCGTCACATAGCTAGGCAGTATTAGCAAGGGGATTCAAACCTAGCATCCCTCAAATACCCCAAGTCTTCATGCCTCTACATAGCAAAAACCTGGAATATCCTTCTTTTTCTGTTAAAATCTCATTCATTCTCCATGCCCAGCTCAAAAGTCACCTCTTCCATGACCTCTTTGCCAGGATCTCCTGGCAAATTAATTGCACACTCCTTGGGTCTCCCTAACACCTCTTTCATGCCACAATGATAGAATCTATGGTCTGGCTTCCTTGGTGCTTGCCTCCTCCCTTCCCATCCCCAAATAGAGGGTAATGTTCTAGGGAGTAGAGCTCTATCTCATTCATCACAGTCTCCCCAGGGCCCACTTCAGTGCTTAATGCATAGGAGACACAAATACAAGTTTGTTAAAGATGGAACTGTGTGTGAATTCTGCTACATCCCTTACTAGAAATGCAACCTTGAGCAAATTCCTTATCTCCTCTAACCTCAGTTCTCATCTGTGAAATGCAGGTAATAAAACCTGCATACAAGGTTGTGGTGCAGATGGAAAGAGGTATATGAAAATGCAGGGCAAGACAAACATCCTTTAAAGGAATAGAGTAAATAAAATAGATGCTCTAGTGTAAAAGCAAACAGTAATATTGAAAACTACCTCTTCTTGAATCATATGTGCCAGGCACTATTTTGGGTAAATTATATACATTTCCTTATCATTATTCAAAGACCACCAGTTATTATCATTATCATACAATTTTATTTCTTTTAATGGGTAATTAAACTGAGGTCTATACAGGTTAAGAAGCTTGCCTAAGGTCAAGGGGAGAGCCAGAAGGGGTCTCTGATCCAAGGGCATGCAAAGCCTAAACATTGAGAAAAATGTGAAAGATATAACATTTTATGCCTGTCCACGACCTGACTAAATATCATACCACTCTACTTCAACCTCCAGAGATAGAACTGTTCTATCAAACTTGCCCCAAAACATCAAAAAATCTGAGCACATTTTAAAAATTACATTCTTTAATACTAGAAAAATACAGCTGTTAGTGGTCACATAGCTGAGATTTGTCTGTTCATGAAATGCAAACTGTGTTAACAGGAGAGTCATTAAAACTGTTTGTTGCTGTACAGCACTGTATGTATAACCAAAGCAGTCAGAAGCAAGCTTCCTGTGTTCAATGAGATAATTACAAATTGGCAAATTGGTAGGAATAATAGCTGTTTCCAAAGTATGGGTGATATTCTTTTGATGCCAGTTACATAGAATCCTTCCTATTACAAGAACTGGTTTCTTTTTTAGGAAGATAGAAATACAAAATTGGAAAGTACTGTCCCCAAGTTTCAGTTATAAGGGAAATGAATTTAGATGTTTTTTAAAAATCAAATTATTTATCTTAGTGTTCCCCAAAGTTTGCAAAGTGCTGAGCAATGTGATGCTCTGCCCTGCATTCTCCTCATTGAGTCTATCTGGGTAAATTAATTACAAGGCAATCCTTGGAATTAAGTGTATTTTAAGTTCAGAAGCATCTGCTTGGAGACTTCTAATACCACTAAATAGTCCCTTTGGAAATGCACTTGTTAGTATGAGTGTATAATTTTCATTTCTGCTGGCACTGTGGCATATGACTTCTTCAGTTTCAGCTATCCTCCGATTGACCTGTCAAGGGCATAAACCACTCTGAAGAGGTTCCAGTGCCATTTGTGCTTTTCTAGTAGGTTTAAGGGAACAGATTGATTTGCTCCATGTAAAGGAATAATTTAGAAGATGATTTTCCCTGGTCTTAACAGGACACATTCTCTGTGTAAAGTACACACATAAACACACACACACAGAGTTTGGACTTATAATAAGCTTGCTGGGCAATAATACAAAACAAATAAACATTTTCTCAGATAAAAGATGTTCTATATGTTCTGAGGACATGAATTAGGAAAAAATCTATGGTGTGATTAATCCATTAGTAAAATGGAAATGCATTTTTTAAGTTGAATGCCAAAAAGATGTTGGCAGGGGATGATGGGGGTGGGGGATGAAAGGGAGAGCAAGAAATATTTGGAACACAGAGAACTGAAAATTACATTTTGGATTCTTTCCTTCCCTCTAAAATGAGAATGTGGTGAGTTCTGTCACCTGATTTTTCTGAAGCTGCTCTGTTCCCTCTTGGAAGAGTTCTGAATCCGTGTGATTTTAAGAGGGCTGCTCTTTCTCAGGCTCAGAACAAGTAGAAGAGAGCATGGCTAGCCCTGTTACTCCATCAATTAAAAGAAATATGGGGGAGCAGATATGCCTCAAGCAAGCGGCTGAGTGCCTGCTTCCCACACGGGAGGTCCCTGGTTCGGTTCCCGGTGCCTCCTAAAAACAAAAAACAAAAAAACCCCCAAGCAAATAAACAAACAAAAAAACAACTCAGGGGAGCTGATAGGTCTCAGTGGATGAGTGCCTGCTTCCCACATACAAGATCTGGGGTTCAATCCCTGGCCCCAGACCCTCAAAAAGAAAAAAAAAAAAGCAATATGGCCCTGAATGGGCTTCTTCCAGAAGGATGCAGAAGAGCCATTCGCCATCAGCAAGTCTGGTCCATCTAATTTGAAAGGTCAGGTGTGGAAAAAAGAAAACTGCAGTCCTTTGAATAAAACAGAGGCAGGGGAGTGGATATACTCAAGTTGTTGAGTACCTGCTTCCCATGTACAAGGTCCCAGTTTAGATCCCCAGTACTCCTAAGAGCAAAACAAACAATCAAACAAAATGCCAGGGGCAAAAGCTTGCTTCAAAAATTAGAATTTTCAAATGTACATAGAGCTGTCAGAAGCATTGTTGACCCTGTGAAGTTCCAACAATCATTTTAATGGTGATAATGGTTATAAAGGGACACTATACAGTGCTTTATTAGTGTTTATAATGCATGTTTATGTATGTTATAGCATTGGGTCCTCACACAACCCCATGAAGGACATCCATCACATCTCTTAAGAATGCAGGCTCTAGCGTCCAGCTAATCTGGTTAAACTCCTGGCCCTCAAATATTAACTAAATCACCTTGGAAATTTAATTATGCTCTTTGAAGCTCTAGTAAAGAATAAATGAGATCATATAGGAAAAACGTTTTCCTAGCATTTGGCATATTGTAGGCTCACAATAACTGGTGGCTATTACTACTACTATTATTATCTACTATACTACGCTGCCTGCTTCACTTATTTCAACAATTTATTTTTTCTTAATCCAGAAATACATTTCCCAAAATGGGACTTGAAAACTAGTTTCTGAAACTTCTTAAGTATACAATAAATATTCTTTGAATGAATGCATGGGAAGAACTCTAGCTGAGGATCAATCAGGAAAAGAATAATGCATTGGAATAATGTTCATTGAGCAAACATTTAATGTTCGAACACTTAGTATGGACCAGAAGCTGTTCATAGGACATCTCATTTAATCCTCTCAGTAATCCTGTCAGGCAAGATCAGAAAACTAATACACAACATAGTTAACTTTCACAGAGCCACAAAGCAACAAAGTGACAAAGCCTAGAGCTGAAGCCAGGCCTTTGGATCCCAGGTCCAGTGTTCATTCCTCAGTACCTCTCGGTTCGGGACAAGACAAGACAAACAACAGTATTGTGGCAAATTGTGTTCATTTCCACATGAGCAAGGTCCACAGAGTGAGACGCAATTTCTTTCTAAATCTAATTCACTTGGCTATTTAGCATGACTGTTAGATGTATACTATAGTGACATATCTGATAACATGATGTAAATGTTAGCACAATTAATAAGCCTTTATCTGCAGTATGGCCCAGATCATGGCTTGCAATGGAAAAGAAAAAAAAGAACTGAAGTGAACTCTCTATGATACCCACCTCTGACATTCTCATTCCTTAATGTTAGCCACTCCCCCACACTCCATGCTGATTAGGGGGAAAGAAGGAAAGGAGATTTGAAAAGAAAAGTTTAGAAAAGGCAATTGTTTGCACCCACTGAGAATTGAAAACATGTAATTAAAGACTTCTGAGAAAAGAATGGAACCACTGCTCACCAGCTCCCGCGCTGACTTAGACCTCCAGGTAGGACAGCACTCTCTCATTTGCCCATCTTATGGGACCTTCCACATCCTCACAGACAAAATGAGTTACTGCACATCAAGGTAGAGCAAGTTCCTGGGAGGCAATGGATTTTCAAAAATACCCTATACATGAATTCATTCTTTCATTCCATTAATATATGTTTACAGAACACCTTCTACATGTTGGCATATAACAAATATTTTTTAAAAATAAACATTTGTTAAGTGAACTTAATTATTCAGATTGCAGCAAACAAGATAAATCAATGTCTTCCCTCAAGGAACTTAAAGTCTCATTCAGAGAACAGATGTTAAGCAAATAAATGAATACAAATTAGCATTATGGGGAAATGGATGTGGTTCAACCAGTTGGACTCCCATCTACCATATAGGAGTTCCAGGGTTTGATGCCCAGGGCCTCCTGGTGAGGTTAAGCTGGCCCATGTGGTGAGCTGGCCCACACAGAGTGCTGGCCCAGCGCAAGAAAACTGCCCCACACAGAAGCGACCCCCTGCATGGGAATGCCACCTAATGCAGGAAAGCCGCCCTGCGCAGGAGTGCCAGTCAATGCTGAGAGCTGGCACAGCAAAATCATGCAACAAGAGACACAGAGGAGAGAAAATAAGAAGACATAGAACAGGGAGTTGAGGTGGCACAAGAAAGTAATCACCTCTCTCCCACTCCAGAAGGTCCCGGGATCAGTTCCTGGACCTGCCTAATGAGAATACAAGCAGACACAGAAGAATACACAGTGAATGGACAAATTGAGCAGACAACAGGAAGAATGGGGGGAATGGGGGGAACAGAAGGAGAATAAATAAAAAATAAATCTTAAAAAAAAAAAATTAGCATTATGAAGGTTCTATTTTGAGAAGAGATGTGGTATCTTCCAGGAACAGAAAGGCCAGTATGGTTACAGCATAAATGCTTTATTTAATGTCAGTTATTTTTCAGATGTGTGTGTCTGTATGTATAATATATAGATAGATACTGGCACCTCAATCATATTTTAATTGGCTTAACAGTAATCACAAGTTTCTTCTTAGCCAAGGTATAAATGCCTTGCATTTAGTAGGCTCTCAAACTTTTGACAGATTAAAAATAAATTTGCTCTATTAAGATCCTGTTAGCTTATCTTTGCATATAAAATTTAAACTTTGAAAGTGGCTTCCCATCATTTCAGTGGATCACTCACTAATTCATTCCTGCCAACAAAGAGATGTTTGATTTCCCCATCCCCAAAGAAGTGCAACCACTCCACTTTATAATTTGTTTCTAGGATTTGGAAAAGGCAGGGAAGATATCCATTGGTAAATCTAATGTTACACAGTACACACCAAGACTCGTAACCAACACTAGAATAAACTCATTAAATAAGAATATTTGGGGAAGTGGACTTAGTCCAGTGGTTAGGGCATCCGTCTACCACATGGGAGGTCTGCTGTTCAAACCCTGGGCCTCCTTGACCCGTGTGGAGCTGGCCCATGCGCAGGGCTGATGTGCACAAGGAGTGCCGTGCCACGGAGGGGTATCCCCACATAGGAGAGCCCCATGTGCAAGGAGTGCGCCCCATAAGGAGAGCCACCCAGCATGAAAGAAAGTTCACCCTGCCCAGGAATGGTGCTGCACACATGGAGAGCTGACACAAGATGATGCAACAAAAAGAAGCACAGATTCCCATGCTGCTGACAACAACAGAAGCAGAAAGAGAAGAACATGCAGCAAATAGACACAGAGAACAGACAACCGGGGTGGGGGGGGGGAGGGAGAGAAATAAATAAATATTTTTTTTAAAAAAAAAGAATATTTGCTTTGTTTGATTTCTGTATTCTTGGAAAGGAAGGTATTGTTTCTTAGCAATAACAGATATTTTCCCAGCCTTCCTGCTCTAGCCATTCACCCCAGAAAGTGAGAGCTGGTGGGAAAAGAGTGACAGTTAAATAATTAGGAGTACCAAAGTGTGGAAGAGTCATCTCATTTGCATGAGACCTTCCCCCAAGAGCTCACACAAACACTTACATTGAAGCTTGTAAGGTTTGAACCAGAAGCCTAAGCTTGTCTCAGAGCCTCTTTTTTTTTTTTCCAATTGCTTTTTTTAAAAGATACTTAGATTACATAAATTTACATTAAAAATGTAGGGGATTCCCATATGCCCCACTCCCTACCCTCCCACAGTTTCCCACATTAACAACATCCTTCATTAGTGTGATGCATTTGTTACAATTGATGAATACATATTGGAACATTGCCACTAACAGTGGATTATAGTTTACATTATAATTTAAACTCTCTCCTGCACAATTTTGTAAGTTACGACAAGATATATAATGGCCTGTGTGTGTCATACAATGGTTTTCAGGACAATTCCAATGTCCCAAAAATGCCCCATATTACACCTATTTTTCCCCTCTCCCTCCCCTCAGAACCTCTGGTGGTCACTGCCTCCACAATAATGATAAAAGTTCTTCCACTGCTAGAACAACAATAAGTCTAGAGTAGAATAAGAGTAAGTCTACTCTAGTCCATCTTTCATTCCCAAATCCTGAGGATTCTGGGATGGTGATGTCCACTCCATCTCTAATTGAGAAGGGGCTTAGATCCCATGGAGCAGATGGATGGACTACCTTGCTTGCAGTTGTAGACTCTCTTTTCCTTGGGGTGATCATTGTCCATCATCATTTCCTTGTTAGTTGTCCTGGGGAGTCAAATGAAATGGGGAGTAAGTGTTGCAACTCTGTTGAGATTCAGGACCCAACTGGCACATGGGCACCCTAAAGATTTAAGTCTCTTGGACTTAGACCTATCAACTCTAGTACTAATTATAGGTTCAAATATAAGGGGCTGAAGAGCCATGTATAGGGAAACCACAACTTAGTCCAACTCTGTCACATGGAGGAGCAAAAATTCTAAAGTAGGGTCCACTGGCAGGGTGCCAAACTCCTGAGCTGTCAGTTCTGCCTATAGTGTCTGGATGTCTCCAGAAACCTCAGGAACCCCACTATTTGAGGCAATATTTACTGTGTCAGTCAATGAGATCCTGCTGAGATGTGCATAAGTGTAACCTCCAGAATGATCACCCAACTCACTTTTGTTTCTTAGCCCTATAGACTCATTTGTCTTTACCCTTTCCCCCTTTTGGTCAACGTCTTTTTCTAGTTGCAATGCTAGTTGGTGCTTGGTAATAATCCCTTGGTGCCAGGGAGGTTCATCCCTGGGAGTCATGTCCCATGCCAGAAGGGAGGGAGAAGGTAATGCATTTATATGCAGAGTTTGGCTTAGAGAAAGGCCACATTTGAGCAACAAGGAAGCTCTCAGGAGGTAACTCTTAGATACCATATAATACAAGGCTAAGTTTCAATTTCAAAAGAAATGTACATAAGTACAGTCATCAATATCTAGGACCTGTCACTAGTTCATCCTCCTTCACTAGTCACTGCCCCTATACTTGGGAGATTCTTGCTGTCCCATGACAGAATGTGGCAGAACTCCCCAGGATAGAACTGGATATTCTTTCAGTTATCTGTGGATCTCCACTCACTGTGACAATGCCCCCATGAACACTTGAACTCTTTCATATGCCTTATAGGTATACCTCCTCCCATGCATCCCCCATCACTGACACCCTACACCAGTGATCTTCCTATGCCACAGTTGTAACCTTTCTGTGAGCCAAAACTTCTTCAGAAATGAAGTAAACAAAATAGCCAAATAAAATTAATAAGAAAATGAAATAGTAATGATAGTTTTAAAAAAGACAAATAAAATACAAAAAATTAAAAAGAATTTGAAATAATAAAAAATAAAATAAAATAAATAAATTTTGGCATTATGTCTTTTTTTTTTCTTTTTTTTTCTTGACTTTGTAATAATATTACATTAAAAATATATATGTGAGGTCCCATTCAACCCCACCCCCCCCCCCCCCACCTCTCCCCCCCCCCCCCCCCCCAGCAACACTCATTCCCATCATCGTGACACATCCATTGGATTTGGTAAGTACATCTTTGGGCACCTCTGCACCTCATAGACAATGGTCCACATCATGGCCCATACTCTCCTCCATTCCATCCAGTGGGCCCTGAGAGGATTTACAATGTCTGGTGATTGCCTCTGAAGCACCATCCAGGGCAGCTCCATGTCCCAAAGACGCCTCTACCTCTCATCTCTTCCTGCCTTTCCCCATACCCATCAGCCACCATGTCCACTTTTCCCAATCCAATGCCACCTCTTCTATGTGGACATTGGATTGGTTGTGTCCATTGCACCTCTATGTCAAGAGGAGGCTCAGATTCCACATGGATGCTGGATGCAATCCTCCCACTTTCAGTTGTAATCACTCTAGGCTCCATGGTGTGGTGGTTGTCCTTCTTCAACTCCATCTTAGCTGAATGTGGTGAGTCCAATAAATCAGATTGTAGGTGCTGGAGTCTGTTGAGGGCTCAGGACCTGGCTATCACATTGTCAGTCCAGAGATTCAAATCCCCTAAATATATCTTAAACCCGAACATTAACTGCACCTCCAGCACATTAGCATGAAAGTCTTATGAAGGAAGATCCCATCTGAGTCCAGATTCATCACACATAAACACCATTTCCAAAGAGGGGCCATCTGACCTGGTAGTTAACCCCATCGGCCATGACCATAACTCCCATGGGTCTCTTTAGCCCTCAAAGGAACCAATATCTGGGGGTTGCATCTGCTTTATCTGTCTCTCTGACTCTGCTCAGTTGTGCATGAGGGCAATCCTTCTGCCAGCCTCCAGACTCTTTTTTAGAAACTCGTAGCCATATAAACTCATTTCTCCTTTCCATTTCCCCCTTACTTTAGGTCAAACAGCATTTTAAAGTCATGTTATTTTATGTAGACAGGGATATTCTGCTGATCCGCATTGAACCTTCCGTTTAAGGTCATTTTCCAGTTGCATCATCAGTTGGTAGTTGATAGTGGTCCCTCGGTGCCAGGGAGGCTCATCCCCGGGTGTCATGTCCCACGCTGTGGGGAAGGCATTGCATTTACATGCTGAGTTTGGCTTGGCATTATGTCTTTCATCACTGTAAGATCTATTGTCTTGTATGTTCAGTGACATTTTCTTCCATTTGTTCCCTCAGTGTCTTATTTTTTTCATTTTATCTTCAAAGAAGCTTTGGGTTACAGAAAAGTCGCATACAGAATATAGGGGATTCACATATACCCAACATCTCCCCCCTATTCCCCCTTCCCCTATTATTAACACTTTACATGTGTATGGTACATTTGTTTACAATTGATGCACAAATATTGAAGCGTTGCTACTAACCATGGTCAATGATTTACGCTATGGTTTATATTTTGGACCATACACTTTTATAAATTTTGACAAAATTTAACATGGCCTGTATCCATCATTGCAAGATCAGGGAAAACAATTCCAACACCCCAAAAATACCCCATGTTCCATCTATTCTATTCCTTCCTCCTCCTCCCCTCAGGACCCATAGCAACCACCAAGCTTCACTCCTTGGAGAACAAGATTCATGGTTGCTTGCAACAACATTGAGGGCTCTCAGCACCTCTTAAGGGAATTTTATGGTAAAACTACCCCCCTGGGTCCTATGCCAGTTCTTTTCTCCTGAGCCCTCCAAAGCAAACAAAGCACTAAAGTGAACTGTCAGATGGTTCTCAGTCTTGAACATTTTATGTAGGCAGAAAACTGCTTTGGTGTAGATCTAGACTGCTATGAATGGAAATCCTGTGTCTAAGTTTTCTTTGTATTCATTGAATAGCACAGGTACTGGAAAGTCATACTTGAATAAATATTAATGAATGATCATCAAAAATCTATCTATCAATTTCTGCATGATTATGGTTTAAAAACAATCCAATCACACTAATTTAATTCCCTTCTTAATAGATCTATTATATTGAGGGAAAAATTATAGCTGTAATAGATCTTGTCTTTATTAAGCTTTTGCAATTAGTGCATTTTGACATTGTTTTCAAGAATTTTAAAAATTTGACATTGTTTTCAAGAATTTTAAAAAACTGCCTCTCGGTTGAATGAACAGTAACTATCTTTTCTGTCCTTATATCACTCTGCTCAAGATTCAGAGAGACTGATTGCCTAAGCCCGAGTCATCAACCCAGTCCTTGGTTAAGGTTGAACAGGAAACCTTGATTCATAGCCCTTTCAACACTACATACAATGAGGGAGTGGTAATTGCCAAAATAGGTAAAAGGGGTTCTTATATCAAAAAGGAGGGAATACCTTGAGGCTGAAACACCACAAATGTCCAAGAGTGGATGAAAAAGGGAAGAAAGGAGTTAATATTTCTTGAATATCTGTACATACCAAGCACATGGTATGTGAATTACTTTATACATCTCAACCATTCTGAGAGACAGACATACCACCATTTTACAGATGAGGATGTTGAGGCTCAAACAGGTTAAGTGACCTGCCCATCACTACCCATCTAATAAGCACTGGAGTGAAGATTTGGACCCAGGTTTATCTGGTATCTGCACAATAGGGTGTGGCCCAAGCTTAAATAGCACTTATATGTGGATTATTGTCAGCCCTGAGGGAATATATTGGTGGGGTTCTAGAAAGGCTGATTCTTAAAGGAGAAGATTTAATGCTTTATTTACTGACTTGGTTGATGAAATGAAGTGCATCTGTAAGGTGTAGTCAGGGAGAGAGCACAGTCTTGAGAATCAGAAGAGTAGAGTTCATGCCCTGGCTTTGCCACTTCACAGTTGTGTAAGGTTGCATAAGGTAATCTGAGATGTGGAGGCTTCACCTGAAAACAGAGGCTAACAATACCTAATACTCCCAGAAGATGACAAAGGCACATAATAATGATACCTAATAAAAATAATACCTAATTCCTCATAGGAAATGGCAAAAACACAGGTCTTGTCATTTCTACCAAATTTCTTAATCTCTCTAATCATCATTGTTTTTCATGCAAAATAAGGATAATATCTATCTCATAGGATTATTGTGAAAATTGAATGAGATAATATAGGGTATTGTGCACAGGGTAAGTTCTCAATAAATGTTACTTCCTTTTGCATTTCAACTAAACAAATGTTCATAAATATAAGCAAAACTGCTAATGACATCAAATTGGTTAGAAAAATTTAAAAACTGAACCATACATTTCAATATTTGGAAAAATGATGAGATGGAGATGCAGTCATATAGAAATTAATATTTGGCAGAGACAAGTATGGGGTGTGACAGAGACTGGCTGTTTGTTAAAGCCATTTCCTCTTCCTCTTGGATACATAGGTAAACAAAACATTGCCAGCTTCCCCTGAAGTTGGGTATGGCCATGTGATGAGTTTGAGTCAAATGAATGTGGGCATAAGCTTAGCCCATGAATCTCTCAAGTGTATCCTTCATATTCTTTCCTTCACAATTAAGAGGGAGCCCGAGTCTCTTAATCCCTGCTTGAAAGAATGCTGACCACTAATCAGGGCAGCACCTCACACTTCTGACTGCTCTGAGATCTTCATCTACTATCTTCCTATGTCTTGAGGTGGTTTTTATTCCTGTTCTTGGCAATGTCTCTGAAGAGACGTATCATGGTGTTTCACCTGAGTTATAGTCCCCTGCTTGTCCTCAGTGTATAGGAATATAATCATCTGATAGTGTAGATGGTTTAACATAAAATCCTCCTACTGCACAGCTTTCAGAAATCATTTTGGTGAAGTAAAAGCCAAGTAGCAATATATGAGCACTTTCTCTTAAACATTTTATTCATCATTCTAAAAAAAAACTCATAATGCAAAATTTTTCAACTTATAAAAAGCCCACAAGATTAAAATTTTCATTTTCTTTTTTTTCCCTTTCCTCTGAAAAAGCTTCCATTCTGTATTGCTATGTTAAGAACATAGAGAATCTATGAAGGTCTTCTGACCCAGTTTAATCTTGATATTAATCAATTACAAATCAAAGTGATGAACTAATTTATCTGAGTAGGCCTTTCCTTCTCAACCGACTAGTTGTATGAATACAATATACTTGCTAAAAATACAAACATATAAAATAACAACTTTAAGAAAGGCTATTGCTTTTATTTTTCTGTGTTTTCACAGCAATATCTAACAATCCATATCTGACAGTGATATATTAATAGTGAAAACTACAAGAACAGAAAGAGTCACATCTGCAATAAACAAAATCATGAATTTGATGGAAACCTGGAATTTTCTATGAAATTTATTTGTATTATTTTCTTTAAAAACTCCTCTAATTCATAAATGCTACCCATAATGACCAATTTTGATTGGTTTATCATTTTTATATATTTTAAACACCTTTTTTGCATAATAAATTCAGGACTGGGATAGAAGAGCGATAAAAAGGAAATTTTAGAATTAATCAATTTGTAAATATAGGCCCCTCAATTTTTATTTTTAAAAAGCACCACATTTTTTTTTCTTTTAAATGTTACGTTAAAAAAATATGAGGTCCCTATATACCCCCCACCCCCTCACCCCACTCCTCCCACATCAACAATCTCTTCCATCATTGTGGCACATTCACTGCACCTGGTGAACACATTTTGGAGCACTACTGTACCACATGGACAGTGGTCTACATTGCAGTCTACACTCTTCCCTAGTCCACCCAGTGGGCCATGGCAGGACACACAATGTCCAGCATCTGTCCCTGCAGCTCTACCCAAGAAAATTCCAAGTCCTGAAAATGCCCCCACATCGTATCTCTTCTTCCCTCTCCCTATCATCAGCATCTACCGTGACCACTTTCTCCACATCAGTATTACAATTTCTTCCCTTACTAATCACAATAGGTCCCCAGCAGAATAGCAGTAAGTCCACTCTAGGATGGTTATGTCCAGTCCCCCTCTACATCAAGAGGGGGTTTAGATTCCACATAGATGATGGATGCAATTCTCCTGCTTGCAGTTGTAGGCACTCTTGGCTCCCTAGTGTGGTGGTTGATCTTCTTCACCTCTCTGTTAGCTGGCCAGGGTAAGTCCAATAAACCAGAGGGTAGCTGTTGCAAGTCTGCTGAGGCTCAGGGCCTGGCTGTCACATGGACAGTCCAGAGATTCAGGTCTCCAGAGTATACACCAACCCAAATGCCAACCACAGGTCTGGTAAAAGTAACAGAAGAGGTATGTGTAGAAAGGTCATATCTGAGTCCAACTCCATCACACTCAGGAACACAAATTCCAAAGTAGGGCCAACTGAAATGGCCCTGAACTCCAGAGCCATCTGCCATGACCATAGAAGCTGTGGGTCTCCATAGCCCTCAGGGGAACCAGTAACTGGGTTTCTATCTACTTTGGCTGTCTCTGGTACTCTGCTGAGGCGTGCGTAAGCATTACCCCTCTGATGACTGCCTGACACTTTTTTGGAGACTCATAACCATATAAACTCATTTGTCCTTTCCATTTCCCCCTTTTACCCAAAGTTAAAAAGCAGTTTTTAGCACCTGATATTATATGTAGGCTGAGATATTATTCTGCTGGTCTGAGTTGACCCTTTTATTCAAGGTCTTTTTCTAGTTACATCATCAGCTAGTGCTTGGTAGTAATCCCTCAGTGCCAGGGAGGCTCATCCCCGGGAGTCATGTCCTGTGCTGGGGGGAAGGTAATGCATTTACATGCTGAGTTTGGCTTAGAGAGTGGCCACATTTGAGCAACATGGAAGCTCTCAGGAGGTAACTCTTAGGCACCTTGCAGCTCTAGGCCTAGGTCATATTTCAGGCACACAGGCTCATAATTGGAGCCATCAGTATCAAGGGCTCATTGTTGGATCATCCATCTTTATTGGTCTTTGCCATTGCACTTGGGGGATTGTTGCTCTTCCACTGGGGAATGTGATAGAGCTCCCTTGGCTAGGAATTCAGCACTCTCTTAGTTGTCGTTTTTAACTGAAACCACTATGAAAATATCTGAACATTTTTATGTGCCCTGTAGACATGCCCTGGAGAACTCCCTCCCAACCATGTGCCCCCTATCATTAACACCCTACACCAGTGTTCCTCCCTGTCATAGTTGAACCTCTCTGTAGTCCAAAACTTCTTTAAAAAGGAAGCCTAATATATTGCCAAGTTCCATTAACAGTAAAATGGAATATAGTGATGGGTTTAAAGGTTAGATATAGAATACATAGTAATTTAGAAAAATTAAATAAAGGAAAAATAAATTGGGGTATCAAAAACTGAAAAAATGAAAAAGCTTTGTTTTTGACATTTTGCCTTTCATCACTGCTATAGGAAGGACCACATTTTAAAAAGCACCACATAATTAAAAGTCAAGGCATGTCAAAACCAAATATGTGTGTATGTGTTATATCTCTATAGTGCCTGTATATATTAATTTGCTGTTTGGATCCACAACTCTCCTCCTAACAGCACAGGTAGTTACGACCTGAGTCTGCTTAATTTTCCCCTTTTAAGGGAGAACACACCAAACTGGAAAGAGAGAGGACTTATGTAATTGTGTTTTTGTCCAAAGAGAAATACTAGTATTAATCAGTTAGAACTTCTGGGAAATCAAAATAGCATCATTAAGTACCATCTATAAGAAGAAGAAACCCTTAAACTTCCCATACAAATATTGCCTGTCACTACAAGCAACCTTAAAGTGGATACATGAAGCTGCTCTTGAGTCCCCTTAGTTGTCGTTACATTATATTATGATTTTAGTTAGGCGATTCTGTGCATACACTGGAAATATATATGTACAGTAAATCTCTTTCTATAGCTGCATTAATATTCAGCATGTATATGATAAGCTAGCAATAGCACAACATAATTCATTTTCAAATCCATGCTCATTCTTGTTATGCATTTTTACCAAAGCACAGAAAACCCCTGAGTAATCCTTCAAAGAAAAGTTACAGAAGCTGGGTTTACTATCTGAATGGGAGGAGGGAACATCTCTTAAGAACTCAATTTACCTCTTTGTTGTGTTCATTGGAATCCAGAGAAAAAGGCACACCAGCCTGCCAGGCTGCACCTTTTACCATAGTCCTGATGGAAGCTATATGTCCAGGGCCTGCTGCCCAAGAAGAGCTGGAATTTGGGAATCAACTAAAAAAGTTCCTCTCCTGAAAGATGGATTAAATGGATCATTTTTTCCTAGAGAGAGTGCACTTCAGGCTCATTTTGCTTTGTAATTAAGAAGAAAGCCAGAAACATCATTTACACATTAAGAATTTAATAGATATATTTTTCTAGTTTTATGCATTAGCACAGGACAGCCCATTCATGAAATAAGTCTTCCTTCAGGGTCAATTTAGATGGCTGTAATCTTCTGCAAATATATTGCAAATGAGGATCATTTAATGATCTTAAAACTAACTGCCAGGAGAGGATTGTTATAACTCTCCAGACAACAAAAAGAGACTTGGCATGGCTTGCAGTATCCTTTCTTTAAATTAACAAATGTTTAATTTCTAGTCACTTGCACTTTAAAAATCACAAATATTTTCTTCTGTTTAGGTTAATCTCTGGCTTGCTGGCCTGGGAGGTTAATTCTGATTATGGAAAGCTCAGGCCTGCATTAAATGATCAATAAAAGGATAACAGCATTGCACTGATAAAATATGTCCTTCGGGCTGCTGTGAACATGATTGTCAACCTCTGCTAAGCTTCTCTTGGTCTAGTCTAGCCTATCCCTTTCTGCAGAAATACTTTGCCTAACTCCACTAACCAGGGTAAATGGATGGATAGATAGGTAGGTAGATAGATAGATAGATAGATAGATAGATAGATAGATAGATAGATAGATAGATAGATATAGAGATATATTGATACATGTTGAGGTATATTGATATAGCCAGATATCCGTTGTTGTAATGATATTCAATGTATGTGCAGCACTTGGTTACTTTTCAAATTCTTTCACATTTGTGATTATATTTGGTCCTGCAAACAATATCAGATGGCAGTGTAGAGCATGTAATTTTCCCTTTTGTAACAATTATGGAATCTCAGAGTCAAAGAAACTAAATGTTGTACTTAGGCCCCACACTCCCATTCCACTCCTCTGATCTTGTAACTGTCAAGAGCTAAAATCTAGGTCTTTTGATTCTTAGGCCAGTGTCCCTTTCAAGTCAAGCTTGTGACCCCTTACCTTTGGATCTAAAAGTGGTGAAGATCTAGTTGATGAACACATTTGTGGTACAAAGACTTCTTGCCCTCAGAGAAAGTACAATCTGGTTGGAGAAACAAAGCATTTCTCCCCAAAATATAGCAGACTGTATATAAGCATATGGTATAATAATTATCACCTGAATGGAATGAACAGTAAGAAAACTTACTGTTCATGGAAGGGAGAAATATTATGGGATATAGAATCAGGGAAGACCTCTTAGAAGAGGTGGACTTGAAGGAAGTGTAGTAATTATATGGGAAAAGAGAAAGCTGCCAGGCAGAAGTAGTACATAAGAACATGGGACTTTAAAATCAGGTAGACCTAGCCTCTAGTCCTGGATCTACCATTCATTAGCTGTGTGGCTCTGGTCAAGGTACTTCATTTCTCTAAACCTCATTTGCTCATCTGTAAAATGGGAATAATTATTAGCACCTATCTTATAGGGCTGTTGTTAATAACATATATATAGTAAAGTGTTTAGTATAGTTTCTGGCACAGTGTTCATTAGTAGAAGAGCTTGAGCAAAGGAATGGAGATGAGAGATAGAAAGGATTGCCAAAGAATAATGAGTAAACCAGTCAGGTTTGAGGAAAACTTTGTGAGAAAGAGTAATGAGAAAAAAATATTGGATAAAATATGGAGAACGCTGAGTGCCAAGATAACAAGATTTGCCCAGTGGGTTTTTTTACTTCTACTATTCACAATTCAGAATCCTTTCTTGAAAGAAAATTTTATTCTCAATATAGAAAACAGACGCAAGTAGAACTGCTCTGGTTGGAGCAGGTGGGGAAAATTCAGAAGACCAACGGCTCAGTACTCTCCCCATCCCCATCTTCCACAACCCTTGGAAGGAAACTCAGGTTGAAAACCATGTCTCTTGACAATTGGAGGCTATTGAAGTCTTCAGCTCAGGGAAGCAGTATGATGAAAGTGTAGGCAGAAGGCATCAAAGGACTGAGGCTAATTAATATACTGATGTAGTAGTCCAATGATAAGGGTTTAGAATGGAACAGAGCTGTGGCAGTGAGAACAGAAAGAGGGCAACAGGTGCCAAAGACATTTTAAAGGAGAACTTGACAGGTCTTTAGGTGTTAACCAGGTGGGGGAAGGTGAGGGGAAGAGGAATCAAGGATGATTCACAGGCTATAGACTTGGGCAACCATTCGTGGACTCCTTAGTGCCTCTCTTCAGATTCCAAAGAATCTAAGGCTATTATTTATGATCTCACAAAGTTCTGGGTGATTTAAAATAGCAACACCTTAATTTATTCCTTGGGATGTTAATGGATGTTAATTGGTGGGGGGAGGGAGTAGGGAGTGAGGAGACTTTTGATTCTTTAGTATGCTGTTGTGCATTTTGAACCCTTAAGAGAAAAAGATGGAATAAGTCTTTTTCCCCAAATTTATTTGACCAAGGGTTCCTTTTTAAGAAACATTTTTATGGGATTAATGTTCTTGGAACCCACTTTGGGATATACTGCTCTGTGAAAACCAACAAAGGATGCTTGAGGAAGACTTATTCCATTCATTATTCATTTATTGGAAATATACTATGTGTCAGGCACAAGACTTCTGCCCTCAAGGAACTCAAAACCTTGAGGGAGAGGCTTACATATAGCCATATAAATATGTTATATGTTGTGTTATGTACCTACCCACAATATTTTCAAGATGATTCACGTGTTTGGGGAAAAGCAAGTGATATGTGTAGCTACAAATAAAGATGATGGTTTACTCATAAGAGTAGCAGGTGATAAGGCTGGAAAGGTAAGCAACAGTCATTATTATTGTTGCCATAATCTGCCATCTATTGAATGCGTGCTATATGCTAAGCATCATGCTAAACAATTTAGATGCGTTATATCACTGCATCTTTCCTACAATCCCATAAGGTAGGTCCTGATATCATCCACATTTTACCAGTGAGAAAACGGAGACAGACTGTATAGCTTACCCAGAGTCTCATGCTATACCTAAATGGCCAAGCCCGAACCCAACCTTAGATCTACCAGAGCCCAGAGTCCATAGACTTAACCAATATTATACACAGGCTCTTAAAATTTGTGAGCTGTTTTAAGGAGTTTGGATTTCACCCTGGAGGCCTTGGGAAGCAACCAAAAGTTCTGCATCTCTTCCTTTCCTTTGATAAATCTCTGAAAATGCTTTGAGTCAGACTCACACACAAATCAGAAGAAAGTAACACTTGCTAAACTACCAAACCACATCTGCCTTGCAGGGATTCTCGTGAGTCAGAGCCTCCAAACTGCCTGAGGATTTTCAAATGAAAGGCCCTATGTGTCTGCAAGTTACTATCCTGCTGGGTTATCTTCTTCAATAATTGCTTCTTAGCATTGCATTGCTGCACCATGAAAATCTTGCTTTATTATGCTTTCTTCAGAGAATCCACAGCCCTACATTCTGCCTGTCGAGTGGGTTTACTGAGAGCCAACTTTCAAAGTCATGCGTTCTACGGTGAGTGTATTTTAAACCATGCAGCATCACATTAAAAAGAAATGGCAGTCATTCTGCCCTGGAAACTGTTCCCTAGCATGACATTACTTTAATTCACTGGCTCCTTGTAATCAAGATCTAATAAACAGCACCTTTAAATAAGTCCTACACACAGCCTGCATTGTTACAATCAATTGAACTACTTAAAAAAGAAAACCTCTGAGGCTATCTGGAGGCATTCTGTGCTTCCCTCTGTTTTATGGCACAACCTTAGACACTATGTGTAAAAAGGTCAAGACAGCATGTAGGCTTTTGCATTAAACAGCAGAACACTAATTAGTTTTAGTGACAATGGGGTTCTGTTCGTGTGTTCTAATATTTTGATGCTTAGTTTTGTTTGAAATCTCTAACCATCGTACACAAAAGCTCTTCTATCTTCCAGTTTTTTTATGTCTTTTCTTTTCAGCTCCCATCACCTGCTTGAACTAAGCAAGAATATTTTCTACTTCTCTATTTTCATTCAAGGCCTGTTTTAAAACTTGATTTCAAACCAGTTCATTTAAAAGGAAAAAGGAAAAGAAAATTACATATTTCTCTATTTGTTTCAACTACGTTTTCAAATCTCAAACGTAAATTGTGTTAAAACATAACCACCAATGGATTTTGAATATTTATACATAGTAACTATCCGGAGAAAGTGTGCTGTGTTATAAAGTGTTAAGCATAAATTGCTGAGCTTTTAAACTTTTAAGAAATGGATTTCCACATTCCTGGATTCTATTTTAAGTTAAGAGGAGAAATGGTATAATTATTCAAAACCAAAGAAATACTATTTTTATTTTCTATCACTATATTTGTATCAATAGTCTTACTAATTTTCTAGAATATAGGCAAATTGCTAAAACATTCTCCAGGATAGAGAACTGAAACTGAAGAAAATAACACTATTTGAGACTATATTAACAAATTGGCTTCTCTTCAAAAATACTCATTACAATAAATTAAATAATAACCTAAATTTTTCTCAGCTAACTTGGGGATTACCAGTCCCTTGTATAAGATAGATATATGCCACTTTTTTGAGTCATTTACTGTTGTGTTGGGTTTTTTTTATCAGTTTGCAGTCATATGCTTACATTGGTCACCATCTTTTCAAGACGTTATTGGGCTAATGCCTTAATAATACTTCCTGACACTGGTCTCCCATGGGACTAAAAGCAATCAAATCTGTAGGTGGGTGAAAAAAACCCACATTCTTCTTTGTGTGTCCCCCTTCCCCCAGCTGACTTGGCTATGGTCCACAGAAGCTGAACTTTCATTAAAACAAAATAAAGTTTCTAGCCCTTCATCTTGTAAAGATAGCATCTTTATACCATAAATCAATACGCTGCTATTTGGTTTGCTCTCCGGCTACACAGACCAAAACAATATAGCATCAGGGGAAGTGGGAGCATCCCCTCCAAGCCATTTGTCTTAATGGAGTGCCCACTTCAAAACTGACTTCTTACTGCTTCTGTAATGCCAATTTAATTGTTATCAAGCCAGACCCAAAGAAACAAATCCAATTATAAAGCCAATTCTTTATAACGAATAGATGTCATAGATGGCTTACAATATGCCAGGTGCTGTGCTAAACATTTAAATGCATTACCCTATTTCATTCTATGAGATAGTTATTGTTTTATAGAGAAGAACCCCAAGGCTCAGAGAGGTTAAGTAGCTTGCTGCAGGTCACACAGCTACTTAAGTGGAACAGCCAGGATTCTGACCTTAATCTATCTAACCCCAAATCTCAGGCTCTTAACCACATCATGTTGTTTCGCAAAAGCAAACATCTAATTCTGCTTTCATTTATATCCTGTATTATCTCTGAACATTTCCAAGAACTTGCCTCATCATGGCCATCACTGGAACAGAATGTGCTGGTTTTCTGCACCCAACAGAAGTGACACTCAAGTCGTGCAGCTTCTTAACCTCAAGAACAGGGTAAAGCACACAAGCTGTAGAGTCGAACAGGTCTGAATCCTAGTTCTGCCACACTGGTTATATTGGGCCAGTTAGTGAACCTTGTGTTCTCACCTTAAAATGGAGGTAATAATAGCCACCTTTCTGATCACTGTTGGAGTGAGAGTTAATAATTGATCAAATATGAACTCCATGCCAGGCATTGTGCAAGAACCTTACTTAGACAGTCTCATTTAATCCTTGCAATGATCCTCTGGGCATTTATTTGTCCTGACATATTCATCCATTCATTTAAAAAATTAGCATCTGCTAAGTGCTAAAGACACATTTTTTCATGAAATGCATATCTCATAGTACCTGCCATTAGTGTTGGCAGTCGTAAATAATGATGAAGACAGAACTTTGGAACTTACACTTTTCTTAGTGTTTTGATAGGGAAGCTTAAGTTTACAAACTACAGTTGAGGATTCTCTACTTGACCTGGCAACCTTTAAAATTTCTGATACAAAGTAAGGTTGTGTTGTGAAACTACTGCACTTAAATCGTAATTATTGCCTTAGGCTTTCTACATACAATTAAAAAAATGCTTCCTAATATAATTATTCTCTGTTAGCTAGCTAGAGTGGGTTACTTATTGTCCCTCACACGGACAATCCTATCTTCAGACATTTATTAATTGAAATTCCTTCCCTCTCCTACCCAGCTCTTTCCCAGATTTACCTATTTTTATTAATTCATTCATTCAAAAAATATTTATGGAGTTCCTGATTTGTACCAGCAACTATTCTTAAGTTTCAGCTACGAAACAAAAAAACAAACAAACAGAAAAATCCCCACAAAAACAAAAACAGAGGACCCTAACTTCATAAAGCTTATAATCAGGGTAAGAATTAAAAATACATCATACATTCTTGTGGGTGTAAACCATTGTAAGTAGGACCTTCTGATGAAGTTACTTCAGTTAAGGTGTGACCCACCTCAATTAGGATGGGTCTTAATCTGATTCCTGGAGTCCTTTATAAGAGAATGAGGTTCAAACAAAGGCAGAGAAAGCCGCAGGAAACAAGAAGCTGAAATGGATACTAGAAGAGAAGGAAGAGACCAAGATATGCCACCATGTGCCTTGCCATGTGAGAAGCTAAGGATGCAGGGTTTGTCAGCAGCCATCCCCAAAACATGGAAGTCTTGGGGAGAAAGCATTGCCTTGATGATGCCTTGATTTGGATATTTTCCTGGCTCAAAACCATAAAATAAGAAATTTCTATTGTTTAAGCGGAACCATTTCATGGTATTTGCTTCAGCACCCTAGGAAACTAAAACAGTCATACAGCACAGAGAGAAAGTTGAGTGTGGACTGAGGATGGATATGATCAATGGCCACAGGCTTTCAAACAGAATACTAATAATACGGAGTGTCCATTTGAAACCTATTCCCTGTGAAGCCATAACACAGATCTCTTAGTTCTGATTAACAATAACCTTGTGAGGTGGGTAAATAGAATTATGTTATCATATTTTGGGCTAAGTCATGATACAGATATTTTCAAGGTGGGGAGAAATAGAACTAAAGACCCTTCCATGTCTGCCTTAGCTTTTTCCAGAAGCCAGCCTGTCTCTCAAACCTAATGATTCAACTTATTTATGTTTTGAATCTAATTCATCATGACCTGCCTCCACGCCTCATCTGAGCTCCCTCCGACTTTGAAATGACCAGAAAAGAGGCATGCTGAAGTATACCTGGCTCCTGAAAATTTAAGTTGATTTTGGAAAAGTCTAGGCTACCAACTTAAAAACAAACAAACAAACAAACTGTACTTTAATAGTAAGGTAGTAAATTATTTTTCAAGAATGTAGCGACTAGAGCACCACAAGATCCAATCTGTCTTGGTTCCTAACTCAATATTTTTAATTACTTGCCTTTATTGGTCAGACAAAATGTAGAGTCAAGTTTCAAGTAATACCTTTTATTGGACTAATGGTAGAATATTGACAGATAAGCTTTGGGGATATAGAAAACTCCCCTCTAGGTCAGGAAGGGATTGACTCTGAGGAAAGGATTTCTGTAGGCAGAAAAGCCTCTTTGTCAATATTGTACAGTTTGTCCAATAAAAGGCATTACTAAAAACATGGCTGTGTGTTTTGCTTTGACATAGAAAAAAAAGGTGATTCCTATGAGCTAAAGATGTTATTATGAGGGATGACTCTTACGTAAGTCAATCATTTTACTTTCTAAGCCTCTACTTCTTCATCTTTGAAATAGGAATACTAAAACCTTCCCAGTCCACATCATAGGGTTACTGTATGTCATTAGTTAATGTTTGCAAAAGCTTTTTTATAACTGGAAAGTGTGATGTGTGATAATATTGGTATTGACCGTTACTATGCCTCAACTATTAATGACAATAAGCCTAAAATGATAGATATCAAAGAAATTTTAACAAATTATAATAGCAGAAGTCCTTTTTCATTCCCATTTCAACACTGATGATCTATAACGTTAATTCAAGTCAAGGCAATACTTCTGAGGCCCTCTTATGAGTGAGGCACTACAGTGACCTCATTGTCTATCAGCATTTTCATTTAGTGGTAGAAGCTGTTTTTAAATAAACAAATAAGTGAAAGTATTACACATAGGGAAAGGTAGCACTTGTCCTATTGCACCCAACTGAAATGGTCATTGTAGCCACTAAGTCTCTTTTCTCTCTCATTGGATGGATCTTCCTTTTCCAGGTTGTCAAGATGATCTTTTCCATTAATGAATCCCTAATAATCCAAAAAAGAACAACCCTATTGTTGAGCAATGCCATTCATAAAATCCCAACAATAGCTCTGTATTCTGTTTTAGAAAGGACTATCGTTGAATAATTGGACAAGGAATTGTAAGAAGATGGTGGAGTAGGAATCTCCAGGAATCAGTCACTTCACCAAAACAATTATTGAAATGGCAGGAACTGTCTGATTCAACTATTTTGAAACTCCACAGGCTAGTGGAACACTGTGCACCGTCCAATGACGAGTGGGAGGCAGAAGCTAAACTGTGATAAGAATTAGTGAGTTCCACCCTCCCTGTAGCATTGATGATACAGCAATCCCCCAGACTCCTGGCGGGAAGCAGTTGGTACTGTAGCTTGGGCCCCTAGGGCAGCTTGCTGACACCAGGGTGGGACTTAAAGACTCAATTCTTCAAACTCCGGGGTGTGTGTGGTCTGATCGCTGATCACGGCTTTTGATTAGCTACTTCAGAGCAAGAGGGGCTGGTTCTGAGAGTGGCCATTGTTCCAGACCCCCTCAGGCAGCCACGGAGAGGAATCTCAGACACAGTAACCTTCCTCAGAGCTACAGAGAACAGTTAAAGGGCTGCATTAACTGGACAAGTTCTGGATCAAGAAAATTCAGCTTCAAAAACCATAAGATAAACTCCTGGTTCCTTTGCTGGCCCCTCCCTCACCCCTCCACAATGCAGGGTGGAGCCAGCTTGCACTTCTGTTGTGAGACCTGGGCGCTTTTCCAGAGGAAGCAGAGTAGCCCCAGGGGACACACGGGAGTGCGTGTTGGTCAGTGTCTTCTTTCAGGTAGAAGTCTGAAGGACTGAGCCCTGAGCTTGTCTCAGGCTCACCCTCCCAAAGGATGTCCTGAGAACAGAGAAGAAGCTTACAGATAGTTGGGAAAATGTGAAATAACATTAAGTTTAAGTAGCCTATAGCAAAAGACTACCTGCATTAAATCACACAAGAGAGCACCCAGGAGGGGGTGAAGGTCAATTTCAAAGAGAGTAGAGGGGGTGTTCACACAAACTCCTCTAAACTATAAACAGGGGAGTTCCTAAAGCCTCTAGCAAGCACAAGCCCAGGAGAAGCAGCAAGATCTGGGTTCAACCAGGCTCTGATAAGGCAGAGCAGACTCAGAACTTCATATTTGCCTCTGGTTGATCTTCTTAATAGAATGACTAAACTGTGAGGGAGATCACCTGCCAAAGCCTATGAAAAGTGCTTTTTGCTTTTGTTTGTTTGATTTGGTTATCTTCTGGCATTCAAGAAAATCTGTCATATAAATAATCTGGATAAAATCTTAAGGAACAGACAGTTCAGGAACTAAATCCCAGGGTTAATGCTTTACAGTGTGCCACAAACAATTACAAAGCAAACAAAGAAACAGGAAATGATGGCCCATACAAGGGAAAAAATCCAGAAACTATCAATGAAGAGGACCAGATTGTGGATATACCAGACAAAGATTTTAAAAATCAATCCTCCATATGCTCAAGGAGATAAAGAAAACATAGAGAAAGAACTAAAAGATATGAGGAAAACAATGAATGAACAAGATGGGACTCTTTGAAATTCTCAACAGGAACCAAACAGAAATACAGGAGGCAAAGAACACAATAACTGAAAAGGAAAATTCCCTAGACAATTTCAAAAGCAGATTGGAGGTGGCAGAAGTAAAACAAGACAATTGAAATGATTCAGGCTGAGGAACAGAAAGAAAACAGAATGAAAAAGAGTCAACAGGGGAAGCAGACTTGGCGCAATGGATAGGTCCGTGGTTCAAACCCCAGGCTTCCTTGACCCATGTGGAGCTGGCCCATGCATAGCGCTGATGCGCGCAAGGAGTGCCGTGCCACACAGGGGTGGCCCCGCATAGGGGAGCCCCATATGAAAGGAGTGTGCCCCGTAAGGAGAGCCACCCAGCACGAAAGAAAGTGCAGCCTGCCCAAGAATGGCACCACACACACAGAGAGCTGACACAAGATGACGCAACTAAAAGAAATACAGATTCCTGGTGCCACTGATAAGGACAGAAGCGGCCACAGAAGAACATTTAGCTAGTGGACACAGAGAGCAGACAACTGGAGGTGGGAAGGGGAGAGAAATAAATAAAAAATAAATCTTAAAAAAAAAAGAGTGAACAGGAGCCCCTGGATTCAGTTCCCAGTGCCTCCTAAAGAAGACAAATGAACAATGAGTAAAAACAATGAGCAGACAATGAGAAAAAACAAAAACAAAAATGAGTGGGTAAGCACAAACAATGAGCAAAAACAACAAGCAAAAACAATGAGCAAACAGATGAGGGAGCCATCTCATGGGGAAAAAATTAATTTAAAAAAAAGGTAAACAGCATAAACCCCTGTGGGACACCATCAAGTGGACCAGTACATGCATTGTGGGAGTCCCAGAGAAAGAAGAAAAAGAGAAGTGGACAGAAGGAATATTCAAAGAAATAATGACAGAACATTTCCCAAATTTAATGGACTGCATGAATATGCATATTCCAGAAGCCCAATATACCCCAAAACAGATGAAGTCAAAGAGACCCATGTCCAGATACACTGTAATCGAACAGTCCAATGCCAAGGAGAGACTTTAAAAGCTCTGTAAGGGAAAAACAAGGAATTATAAGCAAAAGAGTCTCAATGAGATTAAATGACAATTTATCATCAGAAACTATGGAAGCAGGAAGGAAGTGGAACAAAATAAAGTACTGAAAGAAAGCAATCCCCAACCCAAAGTTTTATATCTGGCAAGACTTTCTTTCAAAAATGAGGGAGAGACCAAGGCCTCAGAGTAACAAAAGCTGAGGGACTCTATCACCACTAGACCTGACCTATAAGTAATGCTAAAGGGAATTCTTCAGACTCCAGTTTCACTAGAAAATGGATCCATGTGACATAAAGAAATAAAATCCTCCAGCAAAGGTAACTGCAACAGTTTGAAATTCTTTTATGAATCCCCAAAAGAGAAAGATTATGTTTTTTTGAACTAATTCATTCCTGTGGGTGAGACTCTTGATTGGACTATGACAGGAGTGAGGCATGACTCTGGATGAGTCTCTGCCACCTTCTTGCTGGGTCTGATATAAATGGAGAGAGAGAGAGAGACACACACACACAGGAAAAGGGAGTTCTGCCATATTTGGTCCAGTCATGTGAAAGAAGACTCCAAGTTCACCCACAGCTGCAGAAAGGCAGAGAAGCACCAAGAGATTAAGAGAGAGGCCCAGAAAGAAACAAACCCCATGCCTGACTGCCCACAGCTGAGCTCCAGGAGAAGGTAGATTCTGAAGGGCGGGCAGAGACCTCAGTAGAGATTGGCGGCCATCTTCGCCAAGTGGCTGGACGCGAGGATTACCAGTAGCTCACTCTGGTGAGAAAGCATCACTGGTGGTGCCTTGATTTGGACATTTCATGGCCTTGGAACAGTAAGCTTTTACCCCAAATAAAATTCCCAGTATAAAAGCCAACCCATTTCTGGTAATTTACATTGGCATCCTTTGGCAAACTAAGAAAGTAAACTATGCAGGTAATTATAAATGCCAGGACTGTTGTGTAGTTTGTTTGTTTGTTTTTTTGGTATGTACCTCCACTCCTCACAAGTAATAAAATGTAAATGCATAAGAAGTAATGATAAAACTATGATTTTAGACATACAACATACAAAGATATAATTTGTAAAAAGTACAAAAAAATGACAGGGACAGAACAGTATAGGAACAATGTATGTGTATGCTATTGAAGTTAGGTTGGTGTCAAATCAAATATGATTGTTACAGATTTAGGATGTTAAATTTTAATTCCATATAACCACAGAGGAAATATCTGAAAAATATGTTCAAAAAGAAATGAGATGAGATTCAAAATGGGACAATACAAAAAATCAAACAAGTATGAAAGTAGGGAATTAACAAAAATATTTGATGGTTGTTTTAGTTTCCTTGGTTGCTCAAGCAAATACTATGCAATGGGCTGGCTTAAACAAAGTGAAACTAATGGCTCACAATTTTGAGGTTAGGAAAAAGTCCAAATCAAGGTATCAACAAGGAGATGCTTTCTCCCCAAAGACTGTAACTTTCTAGGGCTAGCTGCTGGCGATTCTTGGTCTTGGGCTCCTCTATCACATAGCAATGTACATGGCAGCCTCTCCTGGTCTTTCCTTTCTCTTCCAGATTCCACTGATGTTCAGCTTCTCGCTGCCCCCTCTGTGGCTTTCCATTGATAAAGGACACCTGTAATGGGATTAAAACCCATCCTGATTGAGGCGGGTCAAACTTGACTGAAGTAACCTCAGCAAAATATCCTACTTACAATGGGTGCATATACACAGGAATAGATTATATTTAAGAACATGTTTTCCTGGGGTACATAGAGCTTGAAACCACTACAAAGTTTCAAAAAAGTTGTATTAGTCAGCTAAAGGGATGCTGATGCAAAATACCAGAAATTGGTTGGTTTTTATAAAGGGTATTTATTTGTGGGTAGGAGCTTACAGATAACCAGGCCATAAAGCATAAGTTATTTCCCTTACCAAAGTCTGTTTGGAGCAAGATGGCTGCCGACGTCTGCAAGGGTTCAGGCTTCCTGGGTTCCTATGTTCCTGGGGCTTGATTTTCTCTGGGTTCAAGGTTCCTTTCTTCCTGGGGCTGGCTTCTCTTTCCTCTGTGAGCTTATTTGCCTGGGCTCCAGCTTAAGTCTTCAGTGTCAAACTCCAACATCAAAATCCCTCAACTCTTGTTCTTTGCCATGCCTTTTATCTATGAATCCCTACCCACCAAAGGGTGGGAATTCAACACCCTAATCATAACTCAATCATGCCCAGGTATAGATCAGATTACAAACATAATCCAATATCTATTTTTGGAATTCATCAATAATATCAAACTGCTATAAAAGGTATAAAACTTACAAAGACAAAATACCAAAATGACAGAAGAAAGTCTTGCATTATCAGTCATTACTTTAATTGTAAATGAAATTAATTCTCCTAATGAAAGGCAGCAATTGGCAGAATGGATTTAAAAATATATTCAACTAGAGAAGTGGTTGTGACTCAATCAGTTGGGCTCCTGTCTACCATATGGGAGGCCCTGGGTTCGTGTCCTGGGGCCTCCTTGTGAAGGCAGGCTCATCCACATGCTGCAGAGAGCTGCCGGTCTGGGCGCTGTGGAGTGCCACCTGGTGGCCTGCAAGTGCCACAGAGTACTGCCCAGTGTGCAAGCACTGTGGAGAGTCAACTCAGCAAGGTGATACAACAAAAAGGGAGACAAGCAACAACGCAGAAGAGTGCACAGTGAACAGACACAGAAAAACAAGTCGCAAGGGGGGGTGAAATAAATAAAAATATAAATACAGATAAAGAAGAATTCACAACGAATGGACACAGAGAGCAGACAGCATGCAAAATGCTGCAAGGGTGGGGTGATAAAAAAAAAATATATATATATACATACACACACACACACACACACACCCAACTACAGGCTGCTTATGAAAGACTCATCTTAAATTCAAAGATATAAGTAGGTTGAAAGTGAAAGGATGGAAAAAATATTCCACACAAGAGGTAAACAAAACAGAGATGGACTAGCATAACTAACATCAGATAAAATAAATTTTAAGTTAAAAACCGTCACAAGCAACAAATAAGGTCATATACTGATAAAGGGGTCAACTCAAATAGAAGACATAGCAAATATAAAAATATATGCACCTAACAGGTGAGCCACAAATATATATGAAACAAATATTGACAGATTTGAAGGAAGAAATAGATGGTTCTATATTAATAGTAGGAGACTTCAATATACCACTTTCAATAATGTATAGAACATTTAGACAGAAGATCAAAAAGGAAATAGAAGACTTGAACGATACTCTAAACCACCTAGACCTAACAGCAATACACAGAACACTCTACCATCCAATAGCAGCAGAATACAGTTTTCTTTAGTGCATTTTGGTCATTCTCCGGATAGACCTTATGATAGGTCACAAAGCAAGTCTTGATAAATGCAAAAAAATTTAAACCATACAGTGTACCTTCTCTGTCCACAATGGAATGAAGCTAGAAATCAATAACAGAGGGAGGACTCTTAAATAACAAGTTAAAGAAGAAATCACAAGGGAAGTTAGGAAATATCACAAGGTAAATGAAAGTGAAAACAAAGCATATCAAAACTTGTAAGATGCAGCAAAGGCACTAATGAAAGAAAAATGTATAGCTTTAAATGACTACATTTGAAAAAGAAGGCTGCAGGGTGCCTAAGAATTATCTCCTGAGAGCCTCCAAGTTACTCAAATGTGGCCACTCTCTAAGCCAAACTCAGCATGTAAATGCATTTCCTTCCGCCCAGCATGGGACATGACACCCAGGGATGGGTCTCCCTGGCACCAAGGAATTACTACCAAGCACCAGCTGATGATGCCACTAGAAAAAAAACCTTGAATAAAAGGGTGAAGTGGTAAAGACAAATGAGTTTATATGACTAAGAGACTTCAAAATGTGTAGTGAGGTCATCAGAGGAGTCACCCTTACGTAGGTCTCAGCAGGATCCCAGAGACAGTCAAAGTAGATACAACCCCACATAGAGGTGCTCCTGAGGGCT
The DNA here is from genome assembly GCF_030445035.2 of Dasypus novemcinctus. Taxonomy (NCBI): domain Eukaryota; kingdom Metazoa; phylum Chordata; class Mammalia; order Cingulata; family Dasypodidae; genus Dasypus; species Dasypus novemcinctus. The sequence continues at coordinate 66,965,149 of NC_080681.1, read as the reverse complement.
ACAGAGACACCCACATTCTACAGTCATGGCAGATGGCTCTGGAGTTTGGTACCTTGTCAATGGGCCCTACTTTGGAGTTTGGGCTCCTAAGTGTGACGGAGTTGGACTCAGATGTGACCTTTCTCCACATGCCTCTTCTGTCACTTTTACTGAACCTGTGGTTGGTGCTGGGGTTGGTGTATGCTCAGGAGACTTGAATCTCTGGACTGTCCATGTGGCATCTGGGCTCTGAGCCTCAGCAGAGTTGCAAAACCTACTATCCGGTTCATTGAACTTCCCTAGCTCAGCTAAGAGGAAGGTGAGAATGGTCAACCACTGCACCAGGGAACCAAGAGAGTCTACAACTGCAAGCAGAATTCCATCCATCAGCCATGTGGGATCTAAGCCCCCTCCCGATTCAGAGGTGGAGAGGACATCACCATTCCAGAGTCTTTCGAATAGAGGAATAAAATAAGGATTACAGTGGCCTTACTGGTGTTCTATTACAGAATTATTGTGACTTTAGCAATGGAAGAAATTGTATCATTGATGTGGAGATAATGGCCACGGGAATTGCTGAGGCCAGGGAGAGGGAAGAAGAGGTATGATATGGGGGCATTTTCGGGACTTGGAGTTCTCCTGAATGATATTGCAGGGACAGATGCAGGACATTATATATTTGGCCTTAAGCCACAGAATGGACTGGGGGAGAGTGTAAATTACAATGTAAACTATAATCCATGCTGTGTAGCAGTGTTCCAAAATGTATTCATCAAATGAAAAAAATTAAAATTTAAAAATAAAAATAAAATAGAAGACCTCAAATCAGATCCTTAACCTCAAAATTGAAGAATCTAGAAAATGAAGAGCAAATTAAACCCAAAGTGAGTATAAGGAAGGAAATAACAAAAATTAAAGCAGAGATAAATGAAATAGAGAATTTAAAAAACACAATAGAAACCATAAAACCAAAAGTTTCTTTGAAAAGATCAATAAAATTGACAAAACTTTGACTAAACTGACAAAAAAAAGAGGGAGGACACAAATAACTAAAATCAGAAATGAAAGGGGGGCTCTTACTACCAACACCACAGAAATTAAAAGAACTATAAGAGGACATTATGAACAACTGTACACCAACAAAGTAAATAGATGAAATGGACAAATTGCTAGGAACACAGAAACTACCTACACTCAATCAAGAAGAAATAGAAGATCAAATTGCTAATAATACAGAAACTACCTACCCTGACTCAAGAAGAAATAGAAAATCAAAACCTCCCAAGAAAAGCCCAGATCAGATGACTTTACAGGTGAATTTCACCAAAACTTCCAGGAAGAATTAACACCAATCCTTCTCAAGTTCTTTCAAAACATTAAAGAGGAAGGAACACTCCCAACTTCATTCTATGAGGCTAACATCACCCTCATACCAAAGCCAGATAAAGATACTACAGTAAAGAAAATTACAGACCTCAACAAATTTAGGTGTTCAATCCTCAACAAAATACTGGCAACTGAATTCAAACAGTACATTAAAAGAACTATGCATCAAGATGAAGTGGAATTTATTCCAGATATGCAAGGGTGGTTCAATATAAGAAAATGAATTAATGTAATATACCACATTAACAGAATGAAGGGGAAAAAAGCCACACAGTCATCTCAATGGAAGTAAAAAAGGCATTTGACATAACCTAGCACCCCTCCTTGATAAAAACTCTCAGAAAACTAGGAATAAAAGGAAACTTCCTCAACATAATAAAGAGCATATATGAAAAACCCATCACAAACACTATACTTGATAATGAAAGACGGAAAGCTTTCCCCTTAAGATCAGAAACAGGGCAAGGATGACCACTGTCACCCTTGTTATTCATCATTTTACTGGAAGTTCTAGCTGGAGCAATTTGGTAAGAGAAAGAAATAAAAGACATCCAGATTGGAAATAAAGAAGTGAAAGTTTCCCTATTTGCAGATGATATGATCCTATATACAGAAAATCCTGAAAATGTCCACAACAAAGCTACTAGAACTAATACATGAATTCAGCAAAGTGACAGGGTACAAGATCAACAAGCAAAAATCAGCAGTGTTTCTCTACACTGGTAATGAACAATCTGAAGAGGAAATCAAGAAAAAAATTCCATTTACAATAGCAACTAGAAGAATCAAATGTCTAGAAGTAAAATCTAACAAAGGATGTAAAGGACTTGTACACAGAAAACTACAAAATATTGCTAAAAGAAATCAAAGAAGATAAAAATAAATGGAAAGACATTTCATATTCATTGATTGGAAGACTAAATATTGTCAAGATGTCAATTCTACCCAACACGATTTACAGATCCAATGCAATTCTAATCAAATTTCCAACAGCCTTCCTTGCACAAATCAAAAGCAAATCATAAAATTTTTATGGAAGGATAAGCAGCCCTGAAGAGCCAAAGACATCTTGAAAAAGAAGAACGAAGTTGGAAGAATCACACTTTCTGATCTTAAAACCTATTACAAAGCCACAGTAATTAAAACAGCATGGTTCTTGCACAAGAATAATCATATGGACTGGTGGAATTGAACTGAGAGTTCAGAAATCAACTGTTATGTTTATGGACAACTGAATTTTGACAAGGGGCAAATTGGGAAAGAGTAGTCTCTTTAACAAAAGGTGCTGGGAAAACAGGATGTCATTTGCAAAAGAATGAAGATGGGCCCCTACCTCATGCCACTTAACAAAAATCAACACAAAATGCATCTAACATCGAAATATAAGAGCAAGAATGGTCAAACTCCTAGAAGAAAACATGGGGGAGCATCCTTAGGATCATCTGTTGGGCAATGGTTTCTTAGACTTTACACCTAAAGCATGAGCAACAAAAGAAAATATAGATATATGGGACCTCATAAAAATTAAAACTTTTTTTTTTTTTTTAAAGATTTATTTTTTTTAATTCCCCTCCCCTTCCCCGGTTGTCTGTTTTCTGTGTCTTTTTGCTGCGTCTTGTTTCTTTGTCCGCTTCTGTTGTCGTCAGCGGCACGGGAAGTGTGGGCGGCGCCATTCCTCGGCAGGCTGCTCCCTCCTTCGCGCTGGGCGGCTCTCCTTATGGGTGCACTCCTTGCGCGTGGGGCTCCCCTATGCGGGGGACACCCCTGTGTAGCACAGCACTCCTTGCACGCATCAGCTCTGCGCATGGGCCAGCTCCACACGGGTCAAGGAGGCCCGGGGCTTGAACCGCGGACCTCCCATGTGGTAGACGGACGCCCTAACCACTGGGCCAAAGTCCGTTTCCCTAAAAATTAAAACTTTTGTGCGCATCAAATGACTTTTTCATGAACATAAAAAGACAAACTACAGTATGGGAGAAAATATTTGGAAACCCAATATCCAATAAAGGTTTAATATCCAGAATATATAAAGAAATTCTACAACTCAACAGCAAAAGACAAACAACCCAATTAAGAAATGGAAAAAAGACAGACAGCTCTCCAAAGAAAATATACAAATGGCTAAAAAGCACATGAAAATATGCTCAACATCATTAGTCATTAGGAAAAAGCAAATCAAATCCATGATGAAGGACCATTTCACACCCACTAGAAAATATTATTTTTTTAAATATGGAAAATTACAAATGTGGGAGAAGATGTGGAGAAATAAGAGTACTCACTCATGTTGATGGGAATGTAAAATAATGTAGCCATTGTGGAAGATAGTTTGATAATTACTCAGAAAGTTAAATATATTACCATATGAACAGGCAATCCCACTTCTAGGTATATAGGCCAAAGAATTAAAGATTGGGATTCACACAGGTATTTGCACACTGATGTTCATAGTAGTAGTATTCACAATTGCCGAGAGATGTAAGCAACTCAAGTATGCATGAACTATTGAATGGATAAATAAAATGTGGTATATACATGCAATAGAATATTATTCAGCCCTAAAAAGAAATGAAGTTCTGACACATATGACAACATGGAAGAATCTTGAAGACATCATGTTGAATGAAATAAGCCAGAAATGAATGGACAAATATTGTACAATCTCACTGATATGAAATAATTAAAATAAGCAAAGGCATAGAGTCAGAAACTATAATATCAGTTACCAGGGCCAGTGTGGGGGTAGGCAATGCAGAGTTAATGCTTAAATTGTACGAGTTTCTATTTGGGTTGATGGAAAAGTTTTGGTAATGGATGGTAAAGGATTGTGAATATAATTAATATCACTGATTTGTATATTTGAATGAGCTTAAAAGAGGAAATTGTAGGTTGTATATATGTTACTAGAATAAAAATATTTTTTTTAAAAATCAGAGGGTGGTACAGCACAAACAGTGAATTCTAATGTAAACCATGGACTATAGTATAGTATTAATATATTACAATAATAAAAATGTTCTTTCATCATTTTTAACAAATATGCCACACTCATTAGTGCAAGTTTTTAACAATATGGTGATATATGGAAACTCTGTATTTTATGCATGGTTTTCCTACTTACCTACAACTTCTCTAATTAAAAAAAAAGGACTGATGGATTCTAAGTGGATTCTTTTTTATTTTGTAAGAACTCAGAGTAACAATTCCTCTGATTTCCTTTGTGATCAAATCCAAATAAATAAACCAGTACTTTCAATAATCTATAGAAGTCTAGACTTCTCTAAGTGGACTGATAGAAATGCCTCATTTAGAGGATCATCCTTAGTTCCACAGAAGATTGACCATAGCTTAGACCAGTTCAGTGTAATTTCCCAAATTTTAATTTTCCCCAAAGTAATAGAGGCTACATCAGCTATCATTTTTGCTAGAAACTGCTATTCATGAAAACAACCTATCAGATAATTGCATTCAAGATCAGTTAACTACTTCTTGACAGTGCCATCTCCTATCAGAGGCAGTAACAAAGGAGAGGTTTCTAATGACCTCAGGGTACAGGATGTAGGTTTTTGAGCATTTAATTTGAGTTCTATAGGAGGACCATTTCTTCTGAAATAGTTGAAGCAATTCAAAGAAACAACTCGTCTAATGGATTCTTTTTGCCAAAGGAATCAACAGATTCAAATATAATAGTGCCTTATTAAACTAACCCCAATTCAGCTAATTAACCCATTTCTTCAGCAAGTCATTCTACAACCATTTACTGAATACCTGCTATGTGCTAAGTATAGTCCATATAGGCACTGTGCTAGCTATCAGGTTGCTTCTAATCTATAAGGGAGCTGAGCATGGAATCAAATATAATACGATGGAGTGGAGAGTGAGAGGGCTAAGAAAGGCTTCCACAAAGAGACAAGACTTGAGAAGAATTGTGAGAACCAGTACAACTCAGTCAGAAAAAGACAGAGCTTGTGGCGAGGGTGATCCTGCAGAAGGAACAGCATATGCTGTCCAGAAACATGAAAGCAAACCCCAGGGTCGTCCACTGTTCCGTGTGCCTGAAGGTCCCACGTGAGCTTGTTTTGGAGACGTCCAGGTGACTCAGAGGCCTGATGAAGTTCACTGACTGTCGCTCTGTCAGGAGTACTCTGCTTAGGGTCCTAGATAAAGCCGCAGGCCATTGGGTGCCTCAGCAAAGCCCTTCCTTGGGCGGAAAAGGGAAGGCCCCAACTTCTTCCCATTTGAGAAAAGCAAATCATTTTCTGAAAAGATTTGACCTCTATGAAACCCATTCTTAGAATGACAGAAGGAATCATTTGTAAAAGCTGAAATAATATTCTTCAACCTTGATTATCACACTCAATCCAAAATTTATTCTCTGTGAGAAGCTATATCCTTTCTCCTCCAACAGAAGAAAATTTTGCTTTCTTTTCCATTTCTGATGCTACCTCAGGCTGTTGTCCAAGAACTTCCTGTCCCTAAATAACAAATACATTGAAATGACAAAAGGAAAGGAATTTCTGTGAAAGTAAAAGTGGGGACAGGCACTTGAACTTGGCTTTCACAGGGGAAAGAATTTCCAAACTCTAGATATCAAGAAATCAATAATTCCACACACAAAACTCGATAACATTATTTTATATTCAGGCCATTCACCACCCTCTGGCTACCAGTTGACTTATGATGCTTATAAAAAAGAATTAGAAGGAACTGTTTTCTTTTTCCATTCTCAGTTCACCCAGTGATTGGACTGGAGTCTGTTTGTTTGTTTCCACAGGGCACAGACTGTGTGCCAGAAGGGAATTTTGTGATGAAGTTATACTCCTCTGGAAATAGGATTTTTATTATTCAGATAATCCAAATACAAACTTAATTACAGAGACACAGATATAGCATTAAAGATAATTATATCTTTGGTCAGCCAGATGAATTGAAACATACAAGTATGATATATCAGTTTCATTCTAAGTTCTCACTGTCAATTCAGACTTCACCAACTGGTCAGGTTTATGTTAGAAAACATTATTTCTAGGAATGCTAAAGTATCTGCTCCTTTCTATTAATAGTAATCTGGTAAACCAGTACTTATAAAATTGTTTTATAGAGACAATGCATAAATCATTATTCTTACATTGTGAAACTAGTGAGTTTACCCTTATTGTTTTTTATACCGTGTCTACTTTTCCTAAGAAAACTGATAAGAACATGATCTACAAAAAGCCACAGACTTGAAGAACAATTTTTTAAAAAGAAAAGAAAGAAATAGCTCACTGCTGAATATATTCTTTCTCCTTTATAAGAAATGCCACAGGACTATTTTTTGCATTTGGAAGAAATGGCATAGTGATGACTTGTCCCTCTGCATAACTGCATGCTCTGTTCCCCACTGCACCCTGCGGGATGTACCCTCTCCAAACACACAAAGCAAAGGCGTCCTCAAGACCCCCTTTGCAATCATTTTGGATTAGCTACAGAGAAGAGTCTTTCAACTCATCTTGCCATTAATTATTTATCCATTCAATAAATACTTGCTGAATACCTACTAGGTGCCAGGCAATGTGCTGGATTCGGGGTTGCAAAGGCAGAAAAGATGAACATGGTGCCTGCTCTAATAGTTTCTCTTCCAGTAGCTGGAGATGCAGATAAGGCAAAGGAATTACACAGCAGTGCACTGAGAGCTAGGGCTCTCTGGATGCTCTTAGAAGGAGCACCTAACCCAATCTGAGGTGTCAGGGAAGCTTTCCTGGAGGATGAGGGCTGCCTTAGCTAAGTGCTGAGCCAATGGAAAGAATGGAGAGCTGGGTTCAAGCACAAAATTAAAATACGATGGTTTTGAGGAATGGATTTTGATGGATTTCAACAATGACCTACTGGAAAAGAAAAGAAAGAAAAGAAAAGAAAAGAAAAGAGGGTTGAAAGTAAGCAAGCTGACCTTTGGGGTCAAATATTTAGAACTAGTTGGTAAGTACCTTACTAGATAGATATGGTGTGGAACAGTAGAAAACAAACAGGATTTGGAATCAGAAAACCTAGGGTCAAACCCAAGGCTCTAATTCTTGTAAGTTATGTGACCCACAATAAAGCACTTATACTCTCTGGGGTGTGGTTGCTTTTTTCTCATCAGTGAACCTGGAATAATAATGCACCTGCTCTGCCATTCCCATAGAGCTGCTAGGCTCAAATGAAATAGTGGATGTGAAAATACTTTTTAAAGCAAAAAGCATTATACAAATGTTAGTTACTATTATTAAAACAAAAGTAGAAGTGGGCCAGTGGAATTAATAGGATTCATATGTAAGGAAAAAACTAGAAATTATGAATATAAAGTGAAAGAGAGTTCCCATTCTGATCTTGCTAGGGTAATTTTCCAAAATTAATTTCTCAAAACCTGGGAAATTTGCCAGAAATATATAGAGGAGTTGCAAATTTCTTTTTCTTTTTTTTAAAAAATGAAGAGATTAAAAATGTAATAATAATAATAAAGCAGTGCTCGAAGGGAGGGGAAGCTCTGTTCCCCCATTTAAGATGTCAGAGAGGAGAGCAAGATGGTAAAATATATTATCAGGAAGGTTCTTAAATGCTTAAACTACCACATAGGTATTTCCAGCAGCCAAAGCATTTAACTGAGTGCATAGTTAGACAAAGCCAAGTGTAAGCCTGCTGCAGTAAAAACGAGGGAAAAAACTCAAGCTGAGGTGAAATGTCTGTACAAGAATCAGATGGAAGAAATAGGTATAGGTAGAACAGAGTGATCAGAGAAGAAAGAAGCGTTTCAGCAACATAGGCGCCCATTACAAGCAACAAACAAAGCATCTTCTCCCTGCCAGGCACTGGGCTTTGGGCTGGGGATAAGGTGTGGTTCTTTGTTCTCTAGGGTTCCCTGTGCTCTTATAGACATCTTTGAGCATTTTGGAAGCAAATAGAACAGAGAGTGAAAAGGGACATGAGGCACAACAGATAGACTAAGATGGTGCTATAAGAGAAACCAAAGATACTGCAGGTACTTTTGGGCTGTCTGAAGCAAACGAAGAAAATATACTCAGCTCAGCTCACAGCACAAGCTGCATGATCACGCATGAAAAGAGGCAATGGTCTTTTGGGTCTGACCCACTGCTAAGCCCTCCTTTGCTAGGTGCATTGTCTGCAGGAACTTCCTGTGCAGCTTCTTTTGGAATAAAGGAGAAGTGGAAAGGTGTTAATAAGGACATAACACAAAGGAGAAAAGGAGAATTTTAGGAGCTGTGGCTTCCCAGCATTACTTAAGACTGACGGTCTTCATCATTAGTCTTTTCATTGCAATACAAAATAATTTCCACGTGTATGCCAAGCATATAAATGGCATAATATATGTAAAGCCCCCAGTCATTTGCCACTCCTCTGTAAGACAGACATTATTATTCCCGTGTTACAGATGAGGAAACTGGTTCAGAAAGGCGAACTCATTCAAGGTCACGCAGCATGCAAAGGGCAAGTGACCTTTCCACAGAAGTGGGGTGTGGGCTGTGGGGACTTATCATCAAACCTGGCAGTAGAGAAAGGTAGGAAAGGTGGTATGAATATTTCTCTGGATTAAACAAAACTGTTTTTTAGTGAAATAAGCCATATGTTTTCATGGAGACCATGTACAGATGCAGTTTGCCCAAAAAGAGGTTGCTATAAAAAGGTGTTCGGGATTCCCCTGTGTCCACACCGGTGGTCAGAGCAGACACGGTGCCAAAGCCTGGGCTAGTGTGGGGTTTGTCCAAGACACTAGACACAGCAGAGCTGGTGGGGAAACATGGTCCAAGGAGATCTGGGGACAGAAATGGTGCTGGGCATTGAGGCTGAAGGGTGAGGAAAAGAGATAACAAAGTAACGCTAATAATAATTACCATTTACTGAGGCTTATGGGGGACCAGACACTGCGTTAAATTCTGCACATGGAATATGCAGCTGATCTGAACATGTGGTCAAGAATGATGTCTGCGAACAGTGAGAACTCCATGGATTTTAAGGAAGCAGGCTTCCTGCCCATTGAGGGGATGGACAGGGAAAAGATGATGCAAGCAAGTTGGCCAACTATCCTATGGTACTGAGTGATTGGGTAGCACTATAGGAAGTTTTATTCACACGTGAAATAAATATATTTAAAAAGAATGATGATTTGAAAGCTACAAGCAGGTAAAATCATTTTCGCAATAACAGACTATTAACAGTAAGTTCACCTTATCTTTTGAAGCTCCGTTAATACGTCGCTTCCTCTCTGTCACCTCTTGGATTAAGAAGGACACAGATTCTAATCTTGGTTCTGCCATGTATCCTTGGGCCCATTACTTAACCAGCCTGAGGGTCCGTTTCTTCATTCATCCTTTCATTCAACAAATATAATCAATGCCTAATATATGCTTGGTACTGTTCTAAGCATTAAGGATGAAACAGGGAGAAAAATGCCAACAAAGGCTTACATTCTAGCAGGGGGTGAGAGACAATAACAAATACTGAACTGTAAGTGCTGTGAAGAGGAATAAAACAGGATAAGGGACAGAGAGTGGTAGCATAGGCTATTTCCTTTGTGATTAGCCAGAGAAGGCTTTACTGATGAGTTGAAGTTTGAGCAGAGACCCGAATGATGTAACGGAGCAAACCAGGCATATATTCCAGACAAGGTCATTCCAGGCAGAGGGAACAGCAGGTACAAAGGCCCTGAGGTGTTGTGTGTGAGGAACAAGGAGGTCAGCATGGCTAACAGGGTATATTTTAAGGGGAGAGTAGTGGGGGATGAAGTCAGAGGGTTAACTGATCGGCTATATTGGGCCTCCTTAGCCAGGGTAGGGGCTTTTGACCAACTTGTAGGGTTGTTGGGATGATTAGAAGTACTGAAAGAAGAGTGCTGATACATATAAGGTACTCACTGAGTAGTACCTTTTATTATTCCCTCCCCAACAATTACAAGGGTGAGATAAGAAAGGGCATCTGAATTTTTAAATCTTTCTTAGAAGTGATTTCCAAAGTGACAAAATGGAAGAAAATCCTAGATCCAAATGATATTCCCTGCCCCCAGTTTCTACCTCCCTGTCACCCTGCAGCACTCTTCCCAGATACAAGATGTTAGGTTAGTTTGCTGTCATCCCAAGCATTAGCAACATGAAAGTACATAATGGTATATACTGGGACCCAAAAAATGTGAGCACCAATGATTTTAATGATAACTTTCCATTTTGTAGCCACAAGTAATCAACTATTAGGAATCATTTTTCTAGTCATCTAAAACTATATTGGTACTTTTGCTTTCCTTCCATATATGGATATATTCTTTCACAAGACTACTCTACTTCTAAAAGGCTGAGGAACAGTAACTATTTGAGAACTGAAATGATGAGGTAATTGCTAACTTTTCAACTATTTCTTTTTCCTATGTTCATTATGCAAAACAATAAATGAAACCCACAGAATATAGTGGGCAGAGTTAGAAAAAGCATTTCTTACATATCATTTCTAGAGGATGTGCGATGGTACTTTGTGATTCAGGGCTTAGTAGGCACAGAATTTAGAATAACTCTGTTTATCTGTGCAAACTTTCCTTAGCCTGTTGCAACTCCCCAAGTCCAACTCTTACTCATGGGTGTTGGGTAGAATATACTGAATAAAAAGTGCACAAAGGCTTAATTTTTCCCTTGCCTCCAAAGATCTCCAAATCTTTACTATTCTGCACAGCTGCCTAGAATAGACAACAGTAGAGCTATTGTCCATGATTCAAACTGAGGAGGAGTGAAAATACCATTAACCCTTAAAAACAGAATTATCTTATTCTTTTGATTTCGCTGCACACTATAATGTGTTTGTGGCCATATTTGGATCATATCCGGTTAGAACCAGAAGGACACAGGAATAATAGATATCATTCAGATAATAATTAGCCATGTACTTGCAATAGCGGGATGTGAAGTCAAAGGAAAACACTAAAAATGTTGTTTTTTTGGACCATGACAAAGAGCTTTTTAAATGAGCTTTGGCATTTTTTTGTGGCTGACTCATGTCTGGAGGCCTCACTATGGTCACCAAAGCTTCAACTTTTGTAGTTTTAATTTCTATCTTTGACAATTTTAAATGCTAAATAACACAAGGCTTCTTATTGCCTACAAGTACATATAGTTTTCTCTGTTTCCTCTGTTTTCTGTTTGTAAGCAGATGCTACAATTAAAGATCACATGTTTCAGTCATTGTTGCTGATTAAAGGAAATTATAACATGTCATGGGACAATGGACCTTACAGTTTCACCATTCATGCTTTCAAATGATTAAAAAATCAATCCTACATATTCTAGCCTACATTTTAAGGTTTTAAATTTGACCTAAATTATTCTTTCTTTTGTACTTGGTAAACTAAAGTAGTACCAATGACAGAAACATGAATAATATCCATATATATGGATGTCATGATTATTTATTTACAGAAAAAAGACTATAAGGAAATCTACCAAGCCGCTATAAATGGGTTTGGGGGTGGTGGTAATGGGGGTTGAGGAGGAAGATAGGAGTATGAGTCATTAATTTCTTTTTTGTACTTTTATATATTTTCTAAATTTTCTTCAATGGTCTTATATTGCTTTTATAACCTTAAAACATTTTTTAAACATTCAATTGTGGAAAACACAAACAAATTGAAAAGACTTGGTAGATCATTAAAACATTAAAGTCACCTAAACATTTAAAATATGCTTCTATAAAAATAGGCACTATCAAGGGAAAGTAATTATTTTCACGTTTTCACTAGAAAATACCCAACTTTGATTTTTATAAAACAATACAAAGTTCCATTGAAGCAGAGACTTCTGGGAAATTCAGTGCAGGCATTTTGTTTCATGTGAGTAGAGAAGGAGAACTAGGAAATTCATATTTAGCTTCTGCTTCCCCACTTTAGTTAAGATGTCTTAAAATATCCACCCATTCTTCACTGTTCGTGCACCGTCTGGATGCCTAAGTCAGAGGAGGAGAAAAAAAAGCACATTGGACCATTTTGTGGCAAAATCTATCTGCATGATTGATACTGGCTGCACAGAATCAATCTACTGGGCTACGTTTTGGCATTTTAAGCATGGACCGTTTCCCTCTCCTATCTGACTCTTTCAGAGATAAATTTCTAAGTCTAGGGCTTTACTGATTTTTAAAAGGAAGTACTCAGATCTCCTCCCTTTTGGTATAGCTACTTCTCCTGTCCTCTTGGCAGAGTTACTACCCCTTGAATATTTGGGAGACCCAAGCAACCACTTAAAGATGCTCCTGAACAGCTGACCCTCTGGTATCTGACAGTCAACTCTACACATTTCCCTTAAGTTCTCTTCTGTGGGTTGGATTCCATTTAACTTCAAAGACAAATACTGGGCATAGAAATGAGAGGGCAGAGGGGCATGAGAATTGGGCCTTGAGCACCTAAGTGCTGAAACAGATCTTTGTTCTTCCCCAGAGCCTAGCTAATTGTTGGTACTTAGCTAATGTGAAATAATAAAAATGTTACTATTAACAAAAATAATAGGATTTTCAACAGAAAGATGTTTGAGAACTATTGTTCATAAAAAGCTAGTGAAAGGATTCTGACATCTTTTCTGTGATCTTTCCAATGTCCTAGCTTGAAGAGTTTTGTAAACCGTTCCTCCTTTGGGGTGGGGGTAGATCAAACAAGGAAGCAGGTCTGATGAAATTTTTCCTAAAAAGCAAGGCACTTAACAAATACAAATATGACAGGCTAAATTAACAAGACTAATCATTACTCCCATTCCAAGTACCTCTTTCCTCTGCCTCAGTTGGCTTTAGAGGGGGAATTACCATTGGTTATGCAATATTAGTCAGTAACAACATAAATCTAAGTTCCTCTCATACTGATACTTTGTCTAAAGCTGAAACCAAGATAGGAAGATTCTTGAGTATTTCCAGTCATCTTTTCCATTTTCATTCCCACTTCGGAGATAAAAGTAACTCCCAAAAGATAAGGATTCTAAAAAGAATGGCAAAATGTGGGTTGTCGTAAAACTAAGTGATCACTACTTGGGGGTTCACTATGGTATTCTCTTTACTTTTGAGCATGGTTGAAATTTTTCATAATAAAAAGGTTTTTTTTAAAAAGCTAACAGCAAAAGATAGATATTTCAGTCTTCACTTGGCCACAAAGAGTAGATTACGTGATCCCTGGAAAGTTGCTTCCCTGCCTTATACAGAGAAAAGTATTCAGTTAGCCTGGATAATCTACAGGTGTTCCTTCCTGCTCAGTTTCTAGGACACTCTCTTCCTTTGGTTACATTTTTCATAATAACCCTGGATCTTAGGAATTTCACACTCATAGATCTAGAAGGGACATAAGATATCAGACCAGTAAGACCCAGATTCAACCATTGTAAAGGAAGAATTTTTCTTCATTAGTTGTTGTAAAGACAATGTATGAAAAGTGCTTATGCACAAAATCTGGCACCTGGTGTGCTCTCAGTAAATGTAAGCTATTGCTGCTTTTTGTTGTGGTGGTTATTTTTATTTTCTTGGATCCTGGAATATCTGCTCTTGAGCTACACTTTCTGGCTGAGGAGCAGGGGCAAAAAAAGCAAAGTAAATTTTGAGGTAGTTGCATGTGAATCTTGGTGATTACTGGTTTCTAGTTGAAAACATTTTACTTGCTTTGCATTAAGGACTGAGAAGTCAAAGTACAGTGCGACACCTCCATGGCTGCTCAGACACCAGCATGACTTCAGGCTTTCTTTCTCAGGCTGTGGAATTTTCCTTCTCTCACAGATGTTTATATTGTGAGCATTAGTTCGTTAAAGTAATGTAAGCACATGTCTGAGAGCGACATTCTTCATTTAATTTGTGCTTTCTCTTTGGAGACATGAGCAATGGTCCCAGGGATATTAAGAGTAGAACTTTAGTCTACTTTATTTAAAAGGACTTCTGATTGCAAAGACAAAGATCAACTCATATCTAGTCTGGACAAAAGATGGCCTCAGGAAAAAGATTTAATCCTAACAATTCCTTTACAAAAGCAACAGAAATCCAATCATGCAACAAACCATGGGTTGAATACTTACCTTAAGAGTTCACAAATATCTCTATTCTTCAAAACACTGTTAGTGATAGGCCTTATTATCCCCATTTTACAGATGAAAAAATAGAGATTTGGTGAGGTTAAATAGCCTGCCCAAGGTCACAACACTGATATGTGGAAGAACACAAATTCTGGTTACAGAGCCCACACTTGGAGACATAACAAATTAACATCATCCTCCTAAAATAAAAGAAACCCATGGAGATACTCTGCCACAATCTCTCCTCTGTTCCAAAGCAGCAAATGTTCATTACATCTCAGGTTAAGAATGCAATTAGAATACCCACGGCTATTCTATTTTATGAATTACACCCTGGCTTTTAAAAATCTACTCAATTTAGCTGGACTTTGCCAAATAAAAGCCCTAATTGTCCACAAGATATCAGAGGCATAATCCTTAACATTAGTGTTTAAAACAAGACTCTTCTGCTGAGGTTAAATTGTATCTGACCATTATCTGGTAGCTTTAGAATGAAGCTGGCGGGAATGATTAGGCCAGTGCACGCTGGCTGACAGTGTAGAGAAGGCTACCCATCCTCCCAGATAGCATGAGAGACGCTCTGTATGCTACAGGGTTTTTAACCTTTGTTTTCTGTTCTTTACGTGATGACTTTGAGCTGGGGAGAGTGCAGTAAAACAAACACTCTCAAGCTCACGTGAGCATAAATGTATACTTCTGTATGAAAAACAATTGTGGCAATAGGTAGCAAAAGCTTTGATAAAGTGATTTTGCCCTTGGACTCTAATTCTTTTTGACAAAGAAATCATCAGCATTATGGAAAAACCTATGCCCAAAAATGTACATCATTATATTATTTACAACAGAAATATGATAAATAATCCAAATGTCTGATAATAAACCAATAGCTTACTAAATTAAAGCATAACCACACAACAAAATACAATATAGCCTTTAAAACATGTTTACAAAGCTATTACAAATTATGTCAACATGAAAAATCCTTGTGCTAATGTGTTAAATTGAAAAAATCTACAAACTAAATATTCACTAGTCTTATGAATACTGATATTAACTTCCCTGTGCCTCAGTTTCCTCATCTGTAAAATGTGACTAATATTAGTAGTATCTTCCTCATAAGGTTGTTATGAAGATTAAATGTTATCATAAAAGTACTTAGAGTAAGTAAGGACTTTTAGTCACAAAATATAGGCATTATCATGTTCATTTTATAGACGAGGCATTGAGACAGCACAGAGAGGCTAAAACAAGTCACAAGACAACCCAGGAGCATGTGGTAGACTGGATTTGAACCCAGGTCTGTCTGACACCAAGTCTTGTGCTTTTAACCACTATAGGATACCACCTGATAGAAAGAAGAAAGGAAGGATGGAAGGTCAGAATGGAAAGAAGATACTGTAGTTTTACAAATATTGAGTTTGCGATAATAAATTACTCAAAACCTGTCTGCTTTTGGTTTGCCAAAGACTGCCAATGAAAATTACCAGAAACAGGTTGGCTTTTATAAAGGGGATTTATTTGGGGTAAAAACATACAGTTCCAAGGCTGTGAAAATTTCCAATTCAAGAAATCTTCACAAATGCTTTCTCACCAAAGGTTAGCTGCTAGCAGTTCCTGGAGTCCTGCCATATGGTGAGGCAAGATGGTGGTCTGCCAAGCTCACTCTACTTTTCCTCAGAACTCAAGCTGTGGGTGATCAGGCTTCTCTCCCTGGGCCTCATCTCCTTGAGCCTCTTGGGGCTTCTCCGTCTTTCTGTAGCTGTAGGTGTACTTGGAGTCCTCTCTCACATGGCGAGGTTAAAATGGCAGAGCTCCTTTTTCTCTTTTTTTCTCTTTGTATGGTCTGTTTATATAAGACCTAGCAAAAGGACAGAGACCCAACCTGCATCACGTCTTATTGACGTGGTCCAATCAAAAGCAATCTAATCAAGTGATCTAATCAAGATCCCTAATGCAATTGAAGGATCTGGCACTCACAAGATTGGATTAGTTTAAAAACATCTTTTCTGGGATTCACAAAACGACTTCAAACTGTCACAATATCAATGAATCAGATCATTATTTTGAACTTCATATAGTTTTATATTTCTATTTTGAATTCTTAAAAGAAAGCCATGCTCAAAATTAGGCACGAAGAATAAGCATATTGTGATGTCATTATCCCAGAATTAAAAGACGACCAGTATCTTCTTGAGTAGAAGTGAGAAAAGAAATTTCAGGAGAGGAACTCAAAACTCTAAGGAAAACAAAACTTACATCTGGAGGGAAAGATGGAGAAGAGAGGACTTGGAAAAGCATTACCTAAAAAAATGGATGGGGAGAGTTGGTACAATCTTGCTCCATAAATTCTTAAGGGTGTCTTATAAACAAATAGTGGCATTAGGGGAAGTTGGCTCAGGTTATGGAATGAATGGAAGATAAACACCCTCAGGACAGGAAGATATCAGCAAAATAAGTAAATCAGTGGAATCTTCACGGTAATAGTTGTGGTTTCTACGGTAACCATGCCTTTGAAAAGAATGAAACTGGTCAATGAGAAATAGCCATCTACTGGGCCTAAAACAGATATAATGACTCAGGATCTCAGAACTGCCATCTGTATATCTTCTAGATGTCTTCTATATAAATACAAATATGAACTACATATGTAATCTATATACATTAACATGCATCAGAAGTAGGCACAAAGTAAGTAGGCTAAGAAATAGTTCTTCAGGGAATTTAATAAGGAGATAGAATTCACTTCCCTTTATTATTTTAAAAATATTAGTATCTAACCAGTTATTCATTTTAAGGATGACACTTTATCTAATTTTGCATAATGTGCAATAGGTCATTCCAGGGACTCCACAGATTCGGGAGACATTTTAGCACAGTGGTTTTAAGCGTAGCCCCGGACTCCAACACTTACAAGCTATGGGACTTTGGGCAAGTTATTTAACTTCCTTAAACCTCCATTTCCTCAACTGTAAAGTGAGAATAAAGCAATATCCAACATACAATACTATGCTGAGGATTTGAAAAGATAAATGTCTAACAAATCGTCAACACTGTAATTATGCCTGACATAAAGGCAATGTTCGGTAAACATAAAAAATGCACTCTTAAAAAAAAAAAAATGCACTCTTGAGGCAGGGACTGTGTCTTTCTGATCTTTGCATACTCAGTGCCTTGCATGGTTCCAGGGACATAAAAGGCAGCCTTTAGCTAAATAGTTACGGAATGACAGAAGAGAAGGAAAGGGTTGTTGATTTGCCCCAAATCGCACAATTAGTTTATTGCAAAGGCAGGAAAGGGGTAGGAGAAAAAGAAAACTAGAATCCCCTGCCTCTCCTCCCCACCCCAAATAGTTTGGGTAAATAAGATAGATTGCACTTCCCTAAGCCTGGCGCTACTAATCACTTCTATAATTGTGGTCTTCCCTGTTGGAGAGTAGGCTGTGTGGGATTGTGGATGGCATCTGCCTTGTACTTCAGAGGATCCCCAGCAAAAGTGTCTGGGACTATGCTGTCCTGTACAGTAGCCACTAGCCACACGTGGCTATAGAATACTTAAATATTAAATACCTGATTGAGATGTTCCAAACAAACACCAGATTTTGAAGACTGAGGAAGAAAGGAAAGTAAAATATATAATTTTATAAAATATATAATTTTTATATTGATTGCTATATAATGTTTTTGATATCTCAGGTTAAAATTTTGATTTAAATTAATTTTTCCTTTTCCTTTTTAATGTGGCTACTAAAAAATTTTAATTACATTTGCAGTTCATATTCATGACACATTATATTTCTAGTGCACAGAGAAGATGCTCCATAAATTTTTGCTAGATGAATGAATGAATGAATGAATGAACTATCAAGAAGGGCTGTAGGGTTCTAGAAAGGCTAAAGCCAGCCTCTTCCTTGTAGAATGAGGTCAGACAACATGATGACAGGCACAGTGTCCTTACTAACTGGGAAGTCAATAGGAGTAATCTTGTATTCTACTCTTTGCTCCCTGGAAGCTAAACCACCAGTAATAAGAGTTTGTAAGGCATAAAGGCTCAAAATACCCTGTATTTTTCCCTGTCAAAAAAAAAAAGTGCCAGCCATGCATGAAAAAGCAAAGAAGATTACAATCTTATTACAAGATTAAAACTTCATAACGGAGTACATCCAAGAAGGCCAAACTGAAAAAGGTATGGAGAACATGTATTATATTAAACCATGAGTTATTTTATTCAGGCCTGAGACTGTGAGAAGCAAATGAGAAGGAAAATTACAGAGGCAATAGAAAACAGAATTTTATAGCATTTGGAGATAATCTTCAAAGAAAAATGCTAAAAGTAATGCTTTTGATGAACAGAAAAAATGCCCAAGAAGCCAATAATTTTCTAAGTTGTCCTACACTATCCAAAAATATATGGGAAGAAGACTACAAGAAGAAAAAGAAGAAGGGAAAGAGGAAAGGAAAAAAAAAGTGAGGAAGGATGGAAGAAAGAGACATGAATGGAAAAAACAAAAGCAAAACCTGGAAACTCTATTTTAAAATGGCAAAATTCATGCTCTCTAGATGGTGGAATTGTGGAAGATTTTTTTGGTTTTTCATTGTGCTTTTATTCATTTTCCAAAATGTCTATAATAACTTCATACCAAATTGTAACAGATAAAAGTGCAGCAAATTATTTCTTAATTAAAAAGATAAAGAAAGGGGTGAAACTTAGCACAGTGATGGAATGACAAGCCCAAAAGAGAACAGGGAATCTGTGGTAAGCCTGGAACCAAAACCATCAGGTGGCTGGGCAGAGTCTGACATATAGAAAACTGAGATCAAATAGCTACAAGAATGATGGAGTAGGTACCAGCAGGGAGTAGGCCAATGAAAGACCACATGCAAGAAATTGGGACGCAACCTTCGAAGCTTGAGGTGACAGAGCTAGGGGAACAAGACAAATGAACCAACTTTCAAAGCTAAAATGATGATGGATAGACCTGGGAGCAGCCAAAGTCTATAAAGGGAAGAAATGTCTTGAAAAAAGTCCTGAACTTTATCAGGGTGTTTTCCTAAGGCTGAAAGAGAAAGCAGAGAGTGAGCAGCTACATGGATAGTATTTGTTTTCAAACAATTTATGAAATTAGGAATTCAGTTGAAAGACGGTAAGCCATTCACACATCAAAATCTGCAAAGTGCAAAGAATTCTATCAAGATTTTGGTCTCTTTCTGATAAGACTGCCTGTGTATGATCTCAAGGAATAATTCATTCCATACATGTTTTTGAGGACTTACTCTGTGTTCTAGGTGCTAGGAGATAAGGAACTAAAACAGGAACCCAGGAGTCCAGCAACCATCTCTGACTGGTCTGTTTTCCTGTGCATGTGAGCTAAACAAATGAAACGGACACTCTCTGATTGGGGCGAAATTCTCAAAGCACAGTGCACTGTCTTGGTATGAGTATCTAAAGACTTTTAAAAATCTCTGGTTCTTAGAATATATTAGGTACCCAACATAAGCTCAGTCCAAAAAGGTTTGGGATCATTAAAGAAGCTGCAAATAATTGTATGATCTCTACAGCACATGCACTATCATCTGATGCTCCTTCTTCTCAACTATAAAGGAGAAAAATCAAAGCTTCCAAAGAACAATAGAATGCCCAGTTTTCAGTCATGTTTATGGAAATTCAAATAAGTCAGACAAAAGATAAAAAGTTCACTCAAGCAGGTAAATACAGACCTAAAAACCATCCACTTTCTAAATAGTACTGTCAAATTTAATCATGTGCATCGGCATATGTTCCTTTAACCCATATCTATGTAATGTAGCTTTTAAAATATGTATCCTTCAAATACACCCCAAATCTTCTTCCTGTAAATTGGTCATGTGACATCCTTAGCAAATCTTTGTTTTGTTTAAACAATAGAAACTGGATGAGATAAATGTTCAACACTAGCTTAGAGATCTCTATCTGGCAATCGTGGCTACACTTCAAGAAAGAATGGGAGTCCACTCCTGGACAGCATGCCTAGCAAACATTTTGGGGATGCTCCCAAGATATAACTTTAAACACCAGAAGAGCCACATCTCTCTCCTTCCTCTTAATTTGCAAATTATTTATTTATTTTGTTTAAAGAGGCTGTTTGTCCATTAAGTGGTTAAAACTTAAGGTTACCCATCCAGGGAGTAGAAAATGAAGGTTCTCAGTTTGATGGACAACAGCTCAGAGATCCCTGATGTCCCAAAATATTAGGTTTCTCTTCTAATAATGTTGGAAATATTGCCTACTGTCATGATTAATCTGAACCACAGCACAAGCTGATTGTAGGTGACACAGTCACAGAGCAGTGCCCGTGTTAGTTTCCACACCCCGTCAAATCTGCTACAAATGCAGGGTGAATGGGAGAGAACTGTGATACCAGGTTTCCTGGTGGCTAATAGATTGTGACATGAAAGAAGGAAACCTTTATTTTAATTCAAAAAACAAAAGCCAAATAGCAAAACTTATGTACGTGCTGAACTTTTTTTTTCTTCCTCAAGTGGAAAACATTGACTTGCTAACAACTCTTGGCTGGCATCAAGGGAAAGTGGAGGTATTTGCAGATGTGGAGGAAGACATACAAAACATTTTTCAAATCAAAGGCTTGAATTATTGCACTGGGTTCATGAAGTTTCACAGGCATCTAGACACACTATTGTCCTCACCCTGAAACAAGCTGCCCTTTCTTTCGAGAAAGAAAACAACCCAATGTTTCTTACAATCAGATCTGTATGTATCAGGGAGCTATCTATATTTTGAAATTCTTTGCATTGTCTGTGGAAGGGTGTGCTGTTTGGACCCAACAATGGTAACATTGATTTTAAGATTTTTGAATTTTGGTTGTACAGAGCAAACAGTGAAAGAAAACTGCCGGCTTTCAGAACTACAACAGCAGGGCTCTACGCAAACTCCCTTGTATCGTGGCTGTTTTACATAGTCAGAGATCAATAACGCTCATTCAGCCAAAGTTATTATCCCCATTTATTAGCTTCTTTCTTAAAGAAAAAAAATTTTTCGAAATTGAAAGGATCTTGCCGACAAAGTTATGTCATCTTCCGTTTGCTCCGTGGCAGGGTGGATAATTCACTTTGTTGTGCACCCCCAACAATTGGGCCTTGTTTATGGACTTACATTTATTAAGTGAAAGTATTTGGAAACTGACGGTACATTCAAGCTTGGTTGCCATGGGCAGTAATCATGGAAGAAAGTCATGACCTCCCCGTTATGCAGCAAGTAACTAATTGAAATGATACAAATTACTCCGATTCTCCGACTGCCAATTTAGAGCCTGGTTCTGGTCAAGGGTCAAATGAGTTCCTATTCATGAAACTGTGTTTGAAGTAGCTGCTGCCATAGCAAAGGGGTTTGGTGTGGACATTGCTACTCTTTTGGACTATACCACATACTGTGGCAAGCAGTAAAAGCAGTAAGTTCTGAAGCCTACCTTAGCTAACACATCAAAAGCTTACTGCTGTCACTCCGTTTGTGCTACTTGTCAACAGCACTGGACATGGTTTGCTAAACTTTACTGGCTAGAAATCAATGTATTCAGAAGCCACTTAGAAAATCCATCCTCTTTAGCCTGCATATTTCTCCAGGTCTGATGCGCTCATGGCAGAGAAAACCAAATGCCATAAACTCAATGTTGAATAAGTCTCAACTTATCAATTCCCATCAAGTGTTATCCTTTTCAGCTTTACTCTGCCCTGGCACACATACACATACCTGCCAAATAAATAAGATAAATTAAAAGCCTAAAAGGTATATAGCATGCAAGTTCTTTCTTCAAAGCATAATCAGGATGATTAGCTCTGTTTGAGAAATGACACTAAATGTTAATCTAATTGAATCTGGGAAATGTGGCAATAAAAAGTTAATAATTTACAGAGAAATTGTTCTTCGGAAAATTCTGAGTGAATGTCCACTAAATGAATTTGAGCAAGTTTGCTCAAAGGCTTATAGAATATGTGATAAATGCAACAGCTTATTTTGAATATGATTTTTATATTACCAAAACTGTTTGCTTTAAAGAAGCATGCTAGTACATATATGTTGCTTTAAAGAAGCCTGCTAGTACACATATGTGCATGGAAGCACACAAACTCTGCTTGCAAAATAACTAGGAAAATGGAAAAATAACTCCCTAAACCCGCTGGAAAAAAAATGAAGGGGAAGCTTACACGAGGGTTTAAACTTGAGCCTAGATATGCATGAGAAGACATATCCAACACTATTTCCTAAGTCAGATTTCCCTACAATTAATGTATAATGAGGGAAGTGGATGTGACTCGAGTAATAGGGCTTCCACCTACCATATGGGATGACCCTCGTTCAATCCCTGGGGCCTCCTGGTAAAAAAGAAAAAGAGAAAGTGTGCTGCATGGTGAGCCAGTGCTGTACAGCAAGCCGAGTGCTCATATGGTGAGCCAAATACCCGCGTGAGTGCCCACACTAGTGCCCACATGGCGAGCCAGTGCCCGCACGCTGAGTCAGTGCCCAATGCAAGTGAGTCATGCCACAAGATGATGACACAACAAAGAGTCAAGGTGAAGAGCAGCAGAAATCAGTAACTGAGGTGGCTCAGGTGACAGGGAACCTCTCTCCACATCAGAGGTCTCCAGGATTGAATCCTGGTGAATCCTAGAGGAGAAAAACAAGAAGAGAAGACAAAAAGAGAAATACATACAGAAGATCACGAAGCAAATGGACACAGACAGCAAGAACAGCAGGGTGGGGAGAGGGGAGAAAATACAGATAAATCTTAAAAGAAAAAAAAATGTATATTGAAAAAATCTCTTCATTCCCACTGATTTTTTTTTACCAGCAGGAATTTCATATAAAATTTTAAAGAAGATACAAAATTTACAAAGCATGGAGGTGCAAGGTTAGCTTGGACATCTGTTATAGCCAATCTGTGCCAGCACACCAGCAGACACTACCAAACTTAGAATATCTCTCATTTTAAGTGTTGGAAATTTCAGAGGAAGGTAAAACCATTTCAAATGACGTTAGTAGGCTGTCTCCAAATTTGCACACTATCATCCACCAACCTCTGTCGGAGTAATGGGCTCAAGTTGGAGAGCTGTGTTTAAAAGCAATGGAGTAGAAAAAACAGCAAGCCAGGTTCCCAGTAGAAGGGAGTAGTCAAAAGCCCTAACTTTATAGTCATCCAGACCTAACTTTAAATCCCAGCTCTGCCTTTTACCAACTATGGAGTCTTGGGCAAGTAATTCTGTTTCTCTGAACTTCTTGTATAGAAACATCTTCATACAGTGTCTGGCATAGAATAAGTCCTTTTATCAATGATAGCTCTTACTAGCGTAGACATTAAAGACCCCTATCAAGAAAGACAGTATTGGAGTAAAAACCAAAACATTAAAAAAAAAATGTTTTTTTTAGTTTTAGTCTTTCAGTTTAAACATTCCAATCAACTGGGTAGCTTACTACTGTAATAACTGCTGTAGATATTCACAAACATTTATTTCATTGTGCTCAGAAATAAATTTCATTTTTCATTCATTTGCCCATTCATTAAATAAATATGAGCACCGGAAAAACAAGAGTGAGCAAAATCAACATCTTTCTTGCCTCATCCAGCAGCCACAAAAGCCCAATCCAAGTAAATCATAAGTATGGTGAATCCTGAAAAGGAGATGTATAGAGTGTCATGGGAGTTCAGAGCATGGGATCTAATCTATCTAGTTATATTTTGAATAGGATCTTACCATTTATTGTTAACAAGAAGATGCAAGACAGAAATTGTGTAGTGGGGTTTCCCTCTAAAAAGCCTTTTACCATTCTTAAGCTCCCCAGGAGCTAAAGGAGGCAGATACATTGATGGTTCTCTACCATAATGCCCCACGTTTCTCTCCAGTCTTGTTTCAAACTGGACGACAAGCCATTCCCTGAATTTCTCTTCCTTTGTGATTTTCCTCATGCTATTCCATTCCCCCTTTCAACCTGGTTTACCCTTCTTTAGCCTCCTATCTTCAAGCATCCAATCCTTTCCATCTTCCAGATTCATCTCCTATGTCACCTTCTCCATGAAGCCTTTTCCAAATCCCAAAATTATGATCTTTCCTTCCTCTGGATTTCATAGACTCGTGATTTGGGACCACTGTCCTATATCACTCCCTCTTGTGACTCTTGAGTGTGATCCTTAAATAGGTTCCCGTGTCCTGTCTCTTCAAATAGAGCTTCTTGAGGGCAGGAATCAAGTCTTATAACCAAATATCTAGCACAGTGCCTTGTACTTGGAGGAATTCAATAACTGCTAATTGTGATGCCAATACTCTCTCTTATTTCAAACTTGAAGTTTTCAATGACCAACCACAAAGAACTGTACACTAATTCACTACAAACTGTTATGAGTGAGTGCTTCTCCTGACTCTAGAAAAAATAAAGAGACCACCAGCATTAACAGAGCTACTCCACTCCTAATAAAACTTCTATATGTCAAGTCAGTCAGTCAACAAATACTTACTGATCATCTATTATTTGCCAGGAATTGTGGTAAGGCCTGGGGATACAGTCTCATAGAGTTTACAGTCTTGTACAGAAGACAGACATTAAAATGATTAAAACCACCATAACCCATTTTTTAACATGCTCAAAAGACTTGCAAAAGAAAATATACAAATGAGATGCCACCACACATCCCTTACAACAGCTAAAATAAAAATAACTGATAATACCGAATGTTGATGAGGGTGTGGAAAAACTGGAACTCTCATAACCTACTGGTGGGAATATAAAATGGCACAACCACTTTGGAAGAGTTCAGCCATTTCTTGTACAGTCAGACATGTACCAAGCATATGACATAGCAATTCCACTCCTAGATATTTACCCAAGAGAAATGAAAATGTATGTCTCCCAAAGACTTGTATTTAAATGTTTATAGTATCTTTTTCATAATAACCAAAAACTGGAAACAATTCACATTTCCATGAGCAGGTGAATGGAATAAACAAATTGTGGTATGTCCATACAAGAAATACTGCTTAGCAATAAAATAGAACAGACTACTGAAACTCAGCAACATGAATAAATCTCAAAAACATTATGCTGAATAAAAGAAGCCAGGTGTAAAAGAGCATGTACGGTATGATTCCATATATATATGAAATTCTAGAAAGACAAAACTAATTAGCAGTCACAGAAAGCATGTCAGGGGAAGATAGACAGCAAAGGAACATAGGGAACCTTGGGGGATGACAGGAATGTTCTTTATCTTGAGTGTGCTTGTGTTTACATGGGTGAATACATTTGACAAAACTCAATGAACTGTATACTCTAAGTGGGTGCAGTGTGCTATATATATATAATATCATAATAAAGTTGTTTTTTTAAAAACCACCATGAGGATTGTCAGGAGTACAGAATGCATTGAGAAATGAAATATACCTTAAATTGAGGAAAACGTCTCATTAATTTGACTTTAATCTTATATTGTTTTTTAAAAATTCATTCCCAGTATGTATTTCCTCCACCGCTAAATTATCACCTCTTTTGGAGTATAAAAGGAAAGGAAATTCAGGTTTATTAAATATCTTCTATAAGTCTGGCATTGTGCTAAGAGATTTTCCTAGGCTATCTCACTTAATTCTGACAATAATCCCGAAAGATGGATATTCTTATTACCACTTTATAACTAATAAAATTGGGACTCCCAAAATTAAATAACTTGCTCAAGGTCACCCAGGTTGCAAATGGTGCTGTCAGAATTTGAATCTAAGTCTCTTTGTTCTAAAGCCCAAATCTTTCTCTAGTGCTCAATGAGTGTTCAGGTTCAAGATTTCTCTCTGACAATCCTTAGCCTCCTTTTCCATCCCAGAACTTCCCTCTGCTTCTTCCCTAAGGTATTTTAAGAGAAAATACCCTGGGCATCAAACGCTGGACCAATGTTAGACGAGCCCACTTGGTTGAGCCACATCCGTTTCCCTATGTATATGTCTTGACTCCCCAACCAACCTGCAAATTTCTTGCAGGAAAGAGCTGTATTAATAGTAATAACAAACAGACATTGAAATCACAATCATTTAAATTTATTTCTCACTCATGCAAAGTCTAACAAGTGTGGTAGGGGAGGAACTTCTCCAGAAGGTTGGATGACATCGTTTTATAGTTCTGGCTACTCTTCATTGAACACATAATGTGTACCAGTACTGAACTGAGTGCTTCACAGATGTTAGCTTTTTTTCCCCTCCTTTTTAAACATATTTTTTAAAATTATATTTGGAGTATAATTTATATACCATAAAACTCATCCATTTTAAGTATACAATTTAGTGGGTTTTTTAAGTAAACATAGAGTTGTGTAACCATCAGCTCAATCCTGTTTCAGAACATTTCCATCACCCCAAAAAGATCCTTCATGCCCATTTGTTTCAATTCCCATTCCCACCATCAGCCCCAGGCAACCACAAATCTACTTTCTGTCTCCATAGGCTTGATTTTGTCTGGACTTTTCATATAAATAGAATGACACAGTACATGCGTCTGGCTTCTTTCACTTAGCATAATGTTTTTGAGGTTTATCCCTGTTGTAGCATGTATCAGTAATGCATTCTTTTATATTGCTAAACAGTATTCCATTGCATGGATATACCATTGTTTATCCAGTTACCAGATGATGGACATTTGGATTTTTCCAGTATGGGGTTCCTGTGAATAATGGTAGTTTACAATATCTCTGTGGGGCAGATAATTTAATCTTCATTTCACAAATGAGGAAAATCCAGTCTCAAAAAGGTAATAATCTTGTCCAAACTCAAATAGCTGGTAAATCCTAAAGTTCAATCTCTCTAACTCCAAAGCCCTTGCACTAAGATGGTGGTTTCCAAATTTGGGGGTTTTGTTGATATGAGAATAAGAAAGCAAAGCTTTTTACAAACGTTAGAATAAACCTAAGTTTGCCTTTTTTTTTTATGCGAAGGGCATTTTAAGAAAACCAACAACATCATTTCATAAAAAGAAAGGATTTTTTTTTAAAGATTTATTTTATTTATTTCTCTCCCCTTCCCCTCCCCCCTCCCCAGTTGTCTGTTCCCTGTGTCCATTTGCTGGGTGTTCTTCTTTTTGTCCACTTCTGTTGTTGTCAGCGGCACAGGAATCTGTGTCTCTTTTTGTTGCATCATCTTGCTGCATCACCTCTCTGTGTGTGCAGTGGCATTCCTGGGCAGGCTGCACTTTCTTTTGCACTGGGCGGCTCTCCTTACGGGGCATACTCCTTGCTCGTAGGGCTCCCTTACGCAGGGGGCACCCCTGCATGGCACAGCACTCCTTGTGTGCATCTGCACTGCACATGGGCCAGCTCCACAAGGGTCAAGGAGGCCTGGGGTTTGAACCACGGACCCCCCATGTAGTAGACAAACACCCTATCCACTGGGCCAAGTCTGCTTCCCAGAAAGGATATTTTTAATACCTAAAGTAGAAGAATAAATATGGCTTTACAGAAAAGCTCACAGTCCTTATTTCTCTCATTCCTCTGCAAAGACTTAGTTTGAGAACCACTCTTTCTAGCCACCAAGCTACATTACTACCTAAAGAGTAGGGTCACAAAGATTATGTGCTGAGTGGAATTCTATGTACTCCTTTTATCTAAAAGTGATGTTAGATAAAAAGTCAAGGCCTTATTACCTCTCTCTCAACTGTCTACGTTAGGTCCTCCCAAAGAGCTTGTTCTTTCTATAACAGTGTAGGGCAGTGACGTGGTTTCTCTCTTCCAGGAATAGGAGTTTTTAATGCCATCATACTCCTAGCAACTATCCCAGTGCCCTGGAGCAAAGAACCATGTTCCAAATACCCAAAGGCCAATCATTACACAACTTCACTCTAGCCATGTTAGGTTATATTTTCTTTCCCTGAGAACTGGAAAACATTTAAGGCCTTGGATGGTCATTCCATGGCAACAAATATTAATCTAGAAGATTTCATTCTAACCCAGCCTTCATGGGCTCTGAAAGAAACATTGAAGTCTTACTGGCATTTGATTCGTGGTTTTCATCCAGGCCCTGGTGGAACAAATGCTATAATTAGCCCTCAAAAGAAAGGCTGGAGATTGACTATGTGGTACCCCCAGTCATGCCTCGAGGCCCTGCTCGAGTGAGATGCTCACACGGTCACTCTCTGCTTTGTAGCTGTTTGTGCAAGAACAAAAGGACTTCAGTCTCCCTTGCTATTAATCCAACTTCACAAGCATGAAATTTACAGACACACACAAGAATTTATCATCGAAACCTTTTCCCCTTGTCATGTTCAGCTGCTGAAAAGTGGGCACACTCTTGGATATGAATATTTTAAAAATTAAAAAAAAAAAAGAGTGGGCAGGCTTTCTGCATCTGCTCTAGGCACCCTCCAACCCGCCCAAGCTACAGACCACCACCTTGGGAGAATTTGAGTCTCTCCACAGCATCTAGTTTGAGAAGATTTCGTTCAATTTTACTGTCAACCTGAAACCTGACTACTTTCTCCTAATAAAAAATATATATATGCCCATCATGTAAGACCAATAATTCAATCTTTAAAGTGAATGGAAAAAAAAAGAATAGCACTGAAGTGTCATAAAAAGGAATACTATTTGATGAGATCCAAGCCATTGGTATCAACTGCTTTTGCTCATTTAACCTGTCTCCTCATCATCATACACCCATCATTTAGCTGCAGGGTGGATGTGTTCACACTGAACTATTAATCTGTTTCAAAATGCCATAACATTTCCATGAAGAACTTCCTAATTTTTTTTTCCAGAAATTAAATGTCTGTTTAAAGTTCATTCCCTCCTGCTGCAACTAATTGAAATGAGATTTGGTTTATCTTTATGACATGGAAATGGGATAGAGTTTCATAATAATAACAATAATGATAACTCGATAGATTTTAGGAGGAGTAGTTAATAATTACAGTAATATGGGGGGAGAGTAGGCTTGTCCATTGGCACTAAATAAACCCCCATTATTTGTAGAGAAGTATGAATGCATGCCACATGATATAACCAACAGCTTTCTGATTTTGTATTTGTTTTCAACTTGCACTGAATTTTTAAGGAGTAATTGGGGCCTCAAAACAAGGATTTCCTCTACAGTCAAAAAAAGCATTAGCATATTATCTGAGAAATATGTTCAACTACATTGCATTTTTTTAACTTTTTTTAATTGAAGTTAATAGATTACAAAGAACATCACATTAAAAACCTTAAGAGGTCCCCATATAACCCACTCCCCACCCTCCACCCCCATCATTTTTGTAAATTGTATTTTTTTAATGTATATACATCACAAAAAAATGTTAGATTAAAACACACAAAAGATTCCCGAGTACCCCCCACCACCCCACCCCACCCCACTCCTGCCACACCAACAATCTCCCCCATCATTGTGGCACACTCATTGCACTTGGTGAACACATTTTGGAGCACTACTGCACCACATGGATAATTGTTTACCCTGTAGTTCACACTCTTCCCCAGTACATTCAGTGGGTTATAGCAGGATATATAAAGTCCAGCATCTACACCTGCAATATCATTTAGGACAACTCCAAGTCCTGAAAATGCCCCCACATCACCTCTCTTCTTCCCTCTGCCTGCCCTCAGCAACTACTGTGGCCACTTTCTCCACCTCAATGCTATAATTTCTTCCAGTACTAGTTACAATAGTTCCATAGTAGAATATCAGTAAGTCCACTTTGATCCATATTTTATTCCTCTATTCTGTGGACCCTGGGATGGTGATGTCCACTCCATCTCTATATCAAGAGGGAACT
The DNA here is from genome assembly GCF_030445035.2 of Dasypus novemcinctus. Classification (NCBI taxonomy): domain Eukaryota; kingdom Metazoa; phylum Chordata; class Mammalia; order Cingulata; family Dasypodidae; genus Dasypus; species Dasypus novemcinctus. The sequence continues at coordinate 66,934,961 of NC_080681.1, read as the reverse complement.
TAGATTCCACATAGATAATGGATGCAAATCTTCTGTTTGCATTTATAATCAAAAGAACCAGGACTGGGGAAAATACCAAGTATACGTTCTTTCTTAGGATCTTTTGCCTACCACTATACCCAAGGGTAAATAAAAATGTAACACTTTAGAAATTAAAATAAAATTTCCTAAATGTCATTTCATTTGATCCTCACATCAGCCCTTTGAGAATGAATATTATTATTATTGCCATTTTACAGATAAGGTAATTGAGCTCCAGAAAGACAAAAGACTTGCCCAAGGTCACAGAGCTAGTATGTGGTAGACTTGACACTGAAAGCTAGACCTATTTGTCTCCAATATCAAATTATTTTCCTCTAATACTTTACCAAGTAAATCAGGGGGTTTGTAGGTTAGGCTTAGAAACAAATGGAGAACTTAATTTTCCCCTGCACATCAACTCAAGTCAATCTCCTACCACCAACATGAGCCTTACCTTACCCAGAAGATATAGCAAGGACACCAACTTTTAACTAGTTTAAGTTCATGAACTGCTCTAATTCATGATTATTATCATCACCATTTATATGGTTATTGGCCATCATTTATTGAGGACCAACTCAATGAAAGACACTATATCATTCTTCAAGTTCATTTTGCAGACAATTTACAAGGCCTGTGTGATTAAACCTCTGCTTACCTCTTCAAACTATTTCTACTTCATCCTTTTTGTTCCAGCCATACTGAACTTGTCATCAAAGGCACAAACTCTCCTTCACACAGGCTGTTTACTCTGCCTGGAACTTCCTTTTCCATCCTAGCCCATTCTACTTTACCAGTAATTCTTCAGGCCTCAGCTTAAATGACATTTCTCAGAACCCTTGACTCTTAGACTTGGTTAACCAAGTTTAACATTATGTTCCCATAAAACCCTATGCTCTCTTTCATCATCCATGTGGAATCTAAGCCCCTCTTGATGTAGAGGGGGACTGGACATAACCATCCCAGGCTCCACAGGATGGAGGAATAGAGTATGAATTAGAGTGGACTTACTGGTGTTTTGCTGTGGAACTATTGTGATTAGTAATGGAAGAAATTGTAGCATTGATGTGGAGAAAGTGGCCACAGTAGCTGCTGACAGTAGGGAGAGGGAAGAAGAGATATGATGTTGGGGCATTTTCAGGATTTGGAGTTGTCCTGGGTGGAGCTGCAGGGACAGATGCTGGACACTGTGTGTCTTGCCATGGCTCACTGGGTGGACTGGGGGAGAGTGTAAACTACAATGTAGACCACTGTCCATGTGGTGCAGAGGTGCTCCAAAATGTAGTCCCAGGTGCCACGAATCTGCCACGATGATAGAAGAGGTTGTTGATGTGGGAAGAGGGGCGTGAGGGGGGTGTGGGGTATATGGGGACCTCATATTTTTTAATGTAACATTTAAAAGAAAATAAGAAAAAAAGAACACCCTATGCTCTCCTCTCAGGCATCCATTGTTCCTTAGGATATTATAATTGTTTAAAGTCTGCCTTCCTGCTGGATTAGAAGCTTCAAGAGAGCAGTGATTGTGTCCATCTTATTTAACAATATTTTCCAAAGTATAAATGGGAACACCATTAATACAATAAATATTTGTTGTCTGAATGTGTGAATGAATGGGGAAACTGAGTCTCAGAGATTTTTAAGCAACTGAAGTAGCTTAAGAGTGGAGATTCCTTCATTCAATGTGAATGGGGGAGCAGGAATCAAAGCAATATCTTTTTTTTTTTTTTGAGGTACCAGGGCTGGGGATTGAACCTGGGACCTCCTATGTGGAAGTTGGTGCTTAACTACTGAGCCACATCAGCTCCCCTAAGTTGGTTTTCTCATTTGTTTGCCTTGTTGTTGTTTGTTTTTTTGTGTTTTTTTTTTTTTTTTTGTCTTTAGGAGGCACTGGGAACTGAACCTGGGACCTCCCATGTAGGAAGCAGACACTCAACCATTTGAGCCACATAAGCTCCCAAAGCAGTTATCTTTTTTTAATGTATTTATTGTTTTTCATCCCCATCCCCACCCCCCACCCCCAACATACATATATTTCAGATATAATTTCTTTATTATGATTATTGTTTATTGTTTGTCTCCTCCTACCTGAATGTAAGCTTGGTGAGGGCAGAGATTTTGTTTTTATTGATCACCCATTGTGAACAGTCCTTGCTGTAGAATAGGTTTTCAATAAATATTAGCTGAATTCAATCAAAACAATTCTTAGTGTCTAGATTGTTCTTAACACATATTAAAGAAAATAAATGTGTTTTAGGTAACCAATGAGAAGTTCATTGGTTATGCGAAATGGGCTGAGGGCTCTCAAGGATGAGAAATCTTAATTTCCCATTGGGCTCCCCCACTCACTGCCTGTTAAGACCTTATCCCACCTTCAACCTGGGTTCCCACTCTGTAATATAAGACGGGTCATAGTCCTTGTCCCTCCATAAGCAGGTCACCTGAAGGTGACCAGCCCTAGGGTAATTTTTGAGTGGGGAAAAGAAATAGAAGCATATTCACCTCAGAAGCTCCGCAGAAAGGCCTCACAACCTGGTAACTCAACTGGCCCGATTTGCAAAAATGTACAGAGGTGATATTTATTAAGTACTTGACACTCCAGACAGAACACTGCTATACAAATATGTCTTGCTGCTTTGAACACAAGCAAAGCAGGAATCAGATTCTATCTACTTGCTGTATCCCAAGCCAAGGTGACTGTTGTGGCTTTATCTCAATGTACTTATATCTCATCGCCAACACTCATCACCAAGGGAGTCAGCCCTGAGCTGTGCTCTAAAGATTGCTTAGGGAGTTTGCTCAGATGCACTGTACACTGTGCCTGACTTATGCCAATGAGTTTCAAGACTCATGCATTCCAGATGAGCGTCAAACTCTGAGATGAATAGTAAGAACAGGAATTCAGGCTGCATTGAAAGCAAGAAATCAGTAAAGCAATGCTCAAATTATTGAATGAGACTGATGCAGGAAGCTTTCTTCTCTTCTTTATCTCTAATGCAAGGGCCACAATTCATTCTCATCATCTCTTGCCTGAATTATTACAGCAACCTCCTCACTGCTCTCTATACCACCAACTACCCTCCATGCTACAGCCATAAACTCTTTCTAAACTGCCTATCTGAATTTTTGGCACACTTCAATGTCTTCCCATCTCTTCTAGAAAAACACTGTAGCATGACCTGTAAGTCACTCCACAACCTGGACCACTATTCCTCTCTCCAGCTTCACTAACTCCTACTCTTCCCACACATACTCTGTGCTCTAGATATACTGCATAATGTATAGTTGCCCTAATGCACCCAGTTCTTTCATGTTTCTATGCTTTTGAATATGCTCTTCCCTCTGCCTATATGTTTTTCCAATACTTCTTGCGTTTTCAACTCTTTCATCATTTGAGATCTGTCTCCTCCAGATATTTCTCACTGATATAATTCCATCCTAATCTAAGTTGGATCCATTAGACAAATATTTCTTTCATTCAACAAATACTTATTACTTGCCTATTGGAGATACAGCATGTGGCAGGTTTAAAAAAATAATGGCTACAGATTATTTGCCACTACTCCCATCAATAAGTACAGTCTATGCCCTTTCAATCTGTGCAGTCTTATGACATAGAAGTGATACCATGTGATTTCCAATGCCAGGTCATAAAAGTCCATACTCCTTCCACTTGATCTTTTGGACTATTCACTTCTGGATGATTCCTCTTGGGATCACTACTCATGACCCTTAGAAACCTCCCAGAAGCCAGCCACATGCTGTGAGAAACCCAAGCCACATGCAAAGGCCACATGTAGGAGGCTCTGGTCTTCAGTCACAGCTTTGAGTCATCTCTGACCAAAGGTCAGACAGTTAACTGAAGGAGCCTACATGAGACTCCAGTCTCCAACTATTCAAGTTTTTCCAGTTGAGGTGCCCAGACATCATAGAGCAGACAAGACATTCCTGCTGTGGAAAGTAGAATTCTAAGATGGCCTCAAGATTCCTGCCCCTTATTTTATCATGCCCATATTATCCCCTCCCCTTCAAGGGGGAGGGGTGGAAGCTGTGAGTAGCATGGGATATCACTCTCATGATTTGGTTATGTTATATGGGGAAAGGCAAAAGGATTTTATAATTGTAATTAATGTTGCAAATCAGTTACTTCTGAGTTAATGTAAAGGGAGATTATCCTGGACAAATGAGAGGTAATGGGCCCTTTTTGAGGGGAGAGTTTCTCCTGCTGGCCTTGGAGAAATAAGCTGCAATGTTGGACGAGCACCTGGGAGAGTGCCATGTGGCTAGGAACTATGGCCGCTAGGAGCTTAGAGCAGTCCCCAGCTCAAAGCTAACAAGAAAACGGTGACTTCCATCCTATAATCACAGGGGTTGAATTCTGCCAACAGCTATGAGCTTGAAAAAGACCCTGATCTCCAGAAAGGAACGCAGGCTGGCTGACACCTCGATTGCAGCCTTGTGAGCTTTTGGCACCCAGCTAAGCCATGCCCTGACATCTAACCTACAGAAATTAATAATAAAAAGTGAGATAAAAATAAGAAATAAACGTAAATAAATTTTAAGCCACTAAGTTTTTGGTAAATTTGTTGCACATCAATAAAACACTAATACATCTGCTGGATTTGTTAGAATGCCCGACCCACAAAATCTGTGCACCTAATAAAATGGTTGTTATTGTTTGCCACTAAGTTTGGGCTGGTTTATTTTGACAGCAATAGATAGCTGAAATAGGCAGTCACTAAAAAAGACAAGAATCCCTGTTCTCATCCCATTACTGCTGCATCTTTCCCCTTGTGAGGGGAAGACAGACAAGAAAATAAGTAAATGATGGAGCGTGTTTGATGAAGACAAGTGCTAGGAGACAAATAAAGCTGGAAATAGGGATCATGATTGTGGGGGTGCTTTCAGTTTGAGACAGGGATGATCAAAATACTTAACAACTACTGATGGCAAAGAACACTGACCAGTGAGAACAGACACCAGCCATGGTGCTAGAGCAGGATTATGGAGGGCCTTTGCTCTACTACGCATTAATTGGCTTGGGGAGCATATATTTATTCATATGCTCAATAAGAATAAAAATATCTTGGCATGAAGTGTCACATCTCATTCATGAGTTCATTCAACCCTCTATTCAACAAATATTCATAGAATGCCTATTGTGTTTGACCATGAAAGAACTATGGAGCTCCATGAACAAACCCACTGGTCTCCACAGCCTTATTGTCCAGCTGAGGAAGTGAGATACATAAAGGAACTAAGCTGCAGCAATGTTAAGGTCCATGAGTACTGCTACTTACCTGTTTCATCCTCTAGACTATGGTTATAGGAGAAACGAGGGAGGAACTGATGGAGGTGGTGGGAATGGAGTTGAATCTTGAAGGATGGCTAATTCCATAGGGGACCTTATTCATCTTTGCTCACCCCCCCGCCTAGTGCCCAGCACAGAGAGTGTAGATTTGTAGCATGTGGGCCCCCACTAGGTCTAACAGCAGATATTGCTAGTTGATGATGGCATTGTTCCTGGCTGAGCCCAGACTCAGCTTGAGAATCCTTCTTAACACATTTAGCCTGGGGCAAAATTACCCCTGGTTGAGAACCACTGAGTGTAATAAAGAAGGGAAATCCTTGTTCTCATGTCACCCATATTCTAGTAAGGGAGATAGAAAACAAATATATTATAATATAATTTCAGATATGGAAGAGTAGAGGGGACTGGTAGTTCCTTCCCCACAAGTTTCTATGGATAAAAAAGAGCCAAGAACCATTCTGAGGACGGTAGTACAGGCATCAAGTCCTGATGAAAAGATACTTCTTTGATAAGCAGAAATCAGAAATATGGAAATTGAATGATCTGAAAAAATATCAGAAAGAAATAGGATTATCATTTAAATAATCGTATTGAAGGATCAACATTCATCTCTTTTGAACATATTCCTGTGCATGGAAAAATAAGCTCATCAATAGAACATAGGCTATCCATATGCTAAGGGAAAAAATTTCTCCTGCCTTCTCTCCAGCTCTGGGCTAATCATTTGAACACTCTAAGAAGAATGTAGAGAGGGCCCCCATTCAATGAAGACTTACATCATGAAATAAGGTAAAAGCACAAACAAAGAATTATTTGAAATATCACTGAAATTATTTTTATCATAATATCATTTAAATGAGGAAAAACTAGGTTTCAAATAACTGGATTAAAAAATCACCTTATGTACATAGCTTTTGGGCAATTTATAATCCAAAGCAGATTTATATATTAAATATAAATAAAACCACAAAACTAATGAAACTCAAGTTATATAAGATCTGTGGTTCTGATAAAACTAGCTTCCCATTCTAAGCATGTCCACACCAGGACCACTGTATACTGATTGATGATTCAGTTCTCCCATTTCTTTTCTCTCTTGGAATTGCTATGCAACCTTTGTCCTTAGAGCATGAAATAATAGAATTTGACCTTCCCATGGTGTCAACACATCATTTTCTTATTAGAGTTCTTCTTCTGTTCTTCCTTATTAGCTCACTAAAATCACCCATTTGAAGCACAGATGCAAACTTGGAGACAGTTACCATCAGAAAATACCAGGTTATAAGATGCCCATTTGAGCGTCCAGAACATTCTTATAATGCCTTTTACCCTGCTTTTCTAATATTATCATAAAAATTGAAACCTTAAATTTAAGGGCTCTTGTAGACAATTCTAGGACCCCCAACAATACATTCCTGGAATCCTACATGTTCCTTTGAGAAATGCTGGTGTAATGGCTAAAGGCATCAAAATCAGAATGTCTAGGACTCAAAATTCTGGTTCCATCACTTACTAACTATGCAACCTTGAGCAAAAAAATATGGTATTTCCTCGGATTGTTGTATAACACACTTTATGCAATGCCTGGTACTTAACAAGTGCTCGATGAATGTAAGCTATTTTGATTAGTGACTGTTAAGTACTGGAAGAACACCGTGAAATCATTTGTTTCTACTTCCTTTCCCCTGCCTTTTCAGTGCCCCTCTCCCTGGCTGGGATCCTCAACACTACCTCTACCAGTCCAGTTCTTGTTTAGCATCTATTCATTTTTCTGTCTCTCCTTGCCCCCACCCCTTCTCCCTTTCAAATACTAGGGTAGAATGGTTATTCGTGGACTTTCAAAGAACTTTTCTTGAGCAACTATGTGTGAGGCACTTTGAATACTTAATTTTACTCAATCTTCTCAATAGTCTAGAAAAGTAGGTATCAATGATTCTCAGATGAAGAACCCACTGCATCTCTCATGCCTAGTACAGTCCGTGGGAAACACTAAGAGCACAACTAATGCTAACTGAATGAATGAATGTCCACATAACTGAGGTTACAGAGTTAGTAACTAGAAGAGAAGGGATTCAACTACAAGACTAATTCAGGGACTTTTAATGTTCCTGCTTCTACACCAGGGGTCAGTATAATTTTTCTGAGAAGAGCCAGATAGTAAATAATTTAATCTAGGCGGGCCACAGTTTTTTGTCACAACCACTCAACTCTGCCATTGTAGCACAAAAGCAGCTATGGACAATCCATAAACTAGTGAATGTAGCTGTGTTCCAATAAGACTTTATTTAGGTACATTGACCTTTGAATTTTTATTTATGTATTTATTTATTTATTGACCTTTGAATTTTATATAATTTTCACGTCATGAAATATTGATTGTTTTGCAGCCATTTGAAATTTTAAAATCCATTCTTAGCTCACAGGCTGTACAAAAACTGAACACTGGCTGGATTTGGCCCATGGGCCATAGTTTGCCTATCCCTGCTCTGCAACAAACAACCTTCCAAGCTTCCTAACTCTCTTCTCCAATCCCCATACCAACCCCAAGTAGAACGAATGGAATTCTCAACAGAATTTCAGACCTTGACCAGTTAATGGGATCAAATCTTTCACACTGTCTCTGAAATCAAGCCATACAGATGATGGTCCATCTCTGAGAAACCTCTCCAGCATGTGGAAACCCATGACTCCTTCTTGTTGCCCATATACACAATGTCTTTCCTCTAATCAGGCTCTGTACACTGACTTCCAAATAATTTTAGATTATTTCAGGATTAAGTTAGGCGCTAAATAATAAAGTCCACCCATTCCAAAAGGACAGTTATCTAATCTGCTAATGAAAGAGCAGTCACATATCATAGCAAAATCTCATTTGTTATATTCATTACTTGCAAAATTAAGATAAGTGAAGCTTGCTTTATCTCCTTATTAAGTCAGACAAATCACTACATATATTTTCTAGATAAGAGGCTGTTTAGAAGACAAACCTCTATGATATTTTACAAATGTAGATTCCATTTTCTTTTTAGCTAGGAAATTCAGAACAACTTGCCTAACTGTAAAGTACAGTAGCACTAGTTGTTGTTTTTTTTCTCCAAATGAGACATTGCCTAACATCTAACATGTGGCAAGATCTGAGAAAAGTTTCCACAAATTGGTAAAATTCCTTCTAAATGAATATGTAATGTAATCTTCTTGTTAAACAAGAATAGATAATATCCCCCAAAATGAAGGCAATAAAGAGGCATAGAAAGAATAAATAATTCTAATACTGTTCTTTAATTCTGCTTATAATTTTCCAAATTCCAGACTGATGGCAACATAGTGGGCCTATTCTACTACACACTATTTCAAAATGTCCATGCTCATTGGGGAAATCCACAGGAAAAATAGTTACAAAAAGGACCAAAAATGTAGAAAAGTTTTATCATATTACACCAAAAGGAAAATTCATTGTTTTAAGTAATATTTGACTGTATTATTTATGTCTACATTCAACAAACATTTATTGGACACTAACTGTAGGACCAGGCATTGTGCTAAATGTAATAGGGGATCCAAATATATATAAAAACATAGTCTTTGTCCTCAAGGAGCTCACAGCTTAATTAAGGAAAAGATAATAAATGATGATGATATTGGTTGCGTTAAGCATATCATCATTGATCATGTGCCTGGCACTGTGTTAAATGATCTATTTACATAATTTCATTTAATGCCCCCTCAAATAACCTATGAGTTAGGTATTATTATTACCCCCACTTTACAGATAAAGAAAATAAGGTTTAGATGGGCTCACTAACCAACCCATGGTTACATAGCTAGTAAATAGGTGGATCTGGGATATGAATCCACCAAGACTAACTCTAGGTTCTGCTATTCTAGAAGTTGTACATAAATAACTATAACACAATACAACGTTGAAAGTAAAACTTGTTGTAGAAGAGGGTATGATAAAATTCCAAATTATTAAAAAGAGGGAGGAGTAATTTTTGACTAGGAATAGCATGAACAATTGCCCAAAGATGGGAAAGCACAGGGCATGTTCAGGAAAAAGCAGGTGAGTCCAGTTTGGTGCCAACCACACACTAACAGGTGAAACAAGAGATAAGGTAGAAATACAGGTGAAAGTTTACTCATAGATGGCCTTTAAAAGTGGGCATTTCAGGGAGTGGATGTGGCTCGAGTTGTTGAGCGCCTGCTTCCCACATGGGAGGTCCCAGGTTTGGTCCCCAGTGCCTCCTAAAAAAGTACAAAAAAAAAAGGGAAGCAGGTGTGGCTCAAGTGATAGAGCTTCCACCTACCATATGGGAGAACCTGGGTTTGATCCCTGGGGCCTCCCGGTGATAAAGAAGACAAGAAAGCATACCCGCGTGGTGAGCCAGTGCCCTGCACAAGTGAGTCACGCAGCAAGATGATGATGCATCAGAAAGAGAGACAAGGGGAGAGTCAAGGTGAAGGGCAGCAGAAACCAGGAACTGAGGTGGTGAAATTGACAGGGAACCTCTCTTGCCAGCAGAGGTCTCCAGGATCAAATCCCAGTGAATCCTAGAGGAGAGAAAATGAGAAGAGAAGACAACACAGACAGCAAAAACAGCAGGGCGGGGGAGGAGGGGAAGGAGGGGAGGGAATAAATAAATAAATAAATCTTAAAATAATAATAAAATAAAATATAAGTGGGCATTTCTGTGGTACTTTAGAGCATACAAGCATCTAAGAGACAGCTATTATCTTCATTTTACAAAAGAGAAAATTGAGTTTCGGAGTGGCAAAGTTACTGGCCCAAGGCCACACAGCTAGTAATTTTCAGATCTCATTAATTTATTTTAAAAAATATTCTATTTTTTAAAATGTTCATTGCTCCAGGGGAGCAGGTATAGCTCAGAAGTTGAGCATCTGCTTTGCAGATACGAGGTCCCAAGTACAATTCCTAAAAACAAAAACAAAAAAATCTCAAAATATTCATTGCTCCAGGTACTGTGGACAACCATGAACCAGACAGACAGTTTTTGCCTTCACAGTACTACCAGATGAGACAGGAAAGACATCTGTTATATAAACAAGTTATTACGATCAAGTTTAGAGTGTGCCATGATCAAAGAAACATAGGTGTTCTGTGAGCCTAATGGCCCAGGGACACATGTGGAACCAAGGAAGGCCACAAGAGTGAAATGACATTTAGCTGAGACCTGAAAGATGCACAGGAGTTAGCTTGATAACAGGGTGAGGTGGGGAGTAGTCTATGGTAGAAGAGTATCCCCGGAAGGTGTGAAGGTCCAGAGGAGAGAGAAAATGAGGCATCTTCTAGACAGTGAGGAGTTCAAGGGAGAGAGTCGAGGAAGCGGATACTGGAGTGGTTGGCAGAAACCAGACTCTGAGGACACAAGGGAAGTCACTGAAAGTTTTTAAGCAGCGAAGAGACACAGTTAGATTTGTACATCAAAAGGGCAGCACAGTTGCAAAAGAGAAATTAGATTAGGTGAGAATAGGATGGGGGCCAGGCTGAAGGTGATTTGAAACTCAAACTCAAGACCCTTTGACTCTCAGACTGTGGGCTCATCACTTTGCACTGTTTCTCAGGCGGCAATGGTGAATCTGTGAAGTTGCAGAGCAGGTGAGTGGCATACACAGAACCACGTACTGGGAAATGAGTCTGGCGTCTGGGTGTGGGTGTCAGAGACGACTCATTCTTTCTTTCCTTCTTTCTAAGTAAGTAAATATTTGCCAGGCACCTACAACATGCTAGACCCTATGCAGTAGTTTTAGGCATGGAGATTGGAGGGATGGAATACCTTAGCAGATCTGCCCACGCAATTTAAAAGCCCGTTCTCTAATATTCCTTCAAGGCCCAATTTGGAAGCCCTCATCCAAAAACTTTCCCTCTCTCTACCTTTCCAAATGTTACTCTTTTTAACTTTCCATAGCATCGCCATTTTGTCTGTTCACAAAATCACACAGCCTTGTCGCTGTGTGCCGTGCCATGCAGGGGTGTCCCCCGCATAGGGGAGCCCCACGTGCAAGGAGTGCACCCCGTAAGGAGAGCCGTGCAGCGTGAAAGAAAGTGCAGCCTGCCCAGGAATGGAGCCACACGCATAGAGAACTGACACAAGATGATGCAACAAAGAGAAACACAAATTCCCGGTGCCGCTGATAAGGATAGAGTGGTCACAGAAGAACACACAGCAAATGGACACAGAGAGCAGACAAATGGGGGTGGGAGAGAAATTCAAAATAAATAAATAAATACATTTCCACACATGTTTTATTTCAAGTGTTCCTCAGGACTTTCAACTGTATCAGTTTTAAACTCTGGATGCCTAATGCAGTTCTCAAACACAACAAATATTTAGCTAAGAAAGCTGAGAATTTGGCTAAACAAGCAAATGGACAGGATTGCATAGGGCAATCTTTAAATGTCTGCTGCCATTTAACACCTTACTGTGTTGGGTTCCATTCTCTACGTCATACCCTGATGACTCTAGTTACACACTTTCTGATTTAGAAATTTTTAAAAATCAGTCCTGTGCATGCCCTAATATCATTCCCCAGCCTCTCCAGATTCTGGCCTCTTGTAAGTTACAATAAGAAGCTGGGGGGAGGACCACATAGTAAGCACAAATGTTACCTTGTTTGAAAACTATAGTTTCGGAATCTGTACATCAGTTTCAGGAAATATGATATGAATAAGTTAAAAGATTATTGCTGAGGAAGGGAAAAGGTTTTATGGTGGATCTGGGGAAATACTGTATATTGTATATATGAATTTTGGTGATCTAAGACTCTTCTGAAGCTGACATTATGTTGGGATTCACTTTACGGGAAGTTTTGGATCACAGAGTGGTTCAACAATGGCAGCGGAGGAATACTGATATGGGATGTTATTGACAGGATATATATGGTTGACAGGGAGTTATACAGGGCATATGCCCAGGGTATATGGTAATGTCTATATATACTCATAGTGGAAACAATTAAAAACAACAGCTGGGGGGGTACTGGGCTCCTGGCCGGGGGGTCACTGTTGTGGGCCCTGGGAGAGCAGCAGCAATCCTCCAGGTGCAACGGCAAGAACCAGGAAGGAAGGAGGGCCCAACAGTGGGCTCTTGATACTAATGGCTATACTTTTGAGCCTATGCACCTGCAATAAGAACAAGGCCTAGAGTAGCATTGTGCCTGGGGGTTTCCTCCTGACAGCCTTCATGTTACTCAAATGTGGCCACTCTCACAGCCAAACTCAGCATGTAGATGTGATGCATTCCCCCCAGCGTGGGACACGACACCCGGGGATGAGCCTCCCTGGCACCGAGGGATCACTACCACATACCAGCTGAAGAAGCAACTAGAAAATGACCTTGAATTAAAGATTCAATGCAGAACAGCAGAATATACCTGTCTACATATAATAACATGACTTCGGGAAGTGGTTTGACCTAATGTAAGGGGGAAATGGAAAGGAGAAATGAGATTATAAGGCTGTGAGTCTCTAAAAAAGAGTCTGGAGGTTGTCAGAAGGAATACCCCTATGTACAACTGAACAGAGTCTAAGAGACAGATAAGGTAGATACAACCCCAGGTATTGGTTCTTTTGAGGGATAAAGAGACCCACGGGTTCTATGGTCATGGCAGAACGGGTTCACTGCCATGACAGATGGCCCTTCTTTGGAGCTGGTGTTTCTGCATGATGGAAATGGACTCAGAGGGGATCTCTTTTCACAAGACTTGCATGCTACTTTATTGGAATTGTAGTTGGTGCTGGGTTTAAGATATATGTAGGGGATTTGAATCTCTGGACTGATAATATGACACCCAGGCCCAGAGCCTCAACAGACTTCAGCTCCTACACTTTGACTTATTGGACTTACTCCACTCAGCTAACATGGAGTTGAAGAAGGTCAACCACCACAACATGGAGCCTAGAGTGTCTACAACTAGAAGCGGGAAGAGTGCATCCAGTACCCATGTGCAATCTAAGCCCTCACTTGACATAGGTGTGCAATGGACACAACCAATCCAATGTCCACAGAGAAAATGTGGAATGGGTGTGGGAACGGTAGCCATGGGGGCTGCTGGGTGTGGGGAACGGGAGGAAGAGATGAGATGTGGAGGCGTTTTCGGGACGTGGAGTTGTCCTGGATAGTGCTTCACGGACAATTACGGGACACTGTAGATCCCCCCAGGGCCCACTGGATGGAACGTGAGAGAGTCTGGGCTATGATGTGGACCATTGACTATGGGGTGCAGTGATGCTCAGAGATGAACTTACCAGGTGCAATGGATGTATCACGATGATGGGAGAGAGTGTTGCTGTGGGGGGAGTGGGGGGCGGGGGCGGTGGGGTTGAATGGGACCTCATATATTTTTTTTAATGTAATTAAAAAATAATAATAATAAATAAATATTAAAAAAAAAAAAAAAAAAGAAGCTGGGGGGAGCGAATGCAGCTCAAGAGATTGAGTTCCTGCTTCCCACATGGGAGGTCCCAGGTTCTGTCCCTGGTGCCTCCTGCAAACAACAAGCTAACAAACAAAAGACAATTCAGGGGAGCCAATGTACCTCAGTGGCTGAGTGCCCATTTCCCACATACAAGGTGAGGTCCCTGGTTCAATCCCAATACCACACAAAAAAAAAAAAATGAGCCTGGAAGGTTTGGATTATAAATACCATGATAGTCTGTATGGTAAAAGTGCAAGGTAATTCAAGAGATAAATAGATTAATATCCCCAATATTTATAGAACACCTACTGTGTTTAAGACACATGCTTTCAATCTGCCCATGAACACCTACTTTCTACAGGAAAAAGGAACTCACACACATGAAATAATTCATAAGTGCCGGGCAAATGTGCGAGGAGATGTATTTGCATTATTTCCTTTACAAATTTCATAGCAAAGCAGTAGGACACATGCAGGGATTCCTTCTACTGCTCACATTTTTATTTGATGGCTGGATATAACTTGATTGATTAAGCAGAGAATATGTTCTGCATCGTGTGGACTTCAATTTGTCATTACACAATTGTAATATGGAATTAGCAACTCACCCTCTAAAAAGCTGGGGTTCCAGGAGCAAAACAACTTCCAACAGCTTTGACTTAGTTGCTGGGGGAAGCGGACTTGGCCCAGTGGTTAGGGCGTCCATCTACCACATGGGAGGTCTGCGGTTCAAACCCCGGGCCTCCTTGGCCCATGTGGATCTGGCCCATTCGCAGTGCTGATGCACGCAAGGAGTGCCGCGCCACGCAGGACTGTCCCCCGCGTAGGGGAGCCCCACGCGCAAGCAGTGTGCCCCGTAAGGAGAGCCGCCCAGCACGAAAGAAAGTGCAGCCTGCCCAGGAATGGTGCCGCACACACGGAGAGCTGACACAGCAAGATGGCGCAACAAAAAGAAACACAGATTCCCGTGCTGCTGACAACAACAGAAGCGGACAAAAAAGAACACGCAGGAAATGGACAGAGAACAGACCACGGAGGGAAGGGGGCATTAAATAAATAAAAATTAAAAAATAAAATAGCTGCTGGCTCAACTTACTTGGAATTATGTTCTGTTATTAACTGTTCATAGCTGTGAACTGTGCTGCAGTTTCTTTTAAAGGTGTAAAACAACTTGCTGCTTTTGGTCTGGTTTTAGCTTTTGTTCATAATTTGGTGATTTTTTAGGCTTGTTTCTGTTCTATTTTGATCTTTCTATGATTTTTAGCTTGCAATAACAAAATGTACTTGCATTGGTTTCCTGGGATTGCCATAACAAATTACTGCAAACTTGGTGGCTTAAAACAACAGAAATTCAGTCTCTCCCAGTTCTGAAGGCCAGCAAAATCAAGGTGTCAGCAGGGTTAGCTCCTTTGAGAGGCTTTGAGAGAGGATCAGTTCCATGCCATTCTCCCAGCTTCCGGTGACGGCTGGCAATCTTCGAATTCCTTGACTTGTAGACACATCTCTCCAATCTCTGTCCTCATCTGTCACATGGACTTCTCCCCTGTGTCTCTGTCTTTCCCTCTTCTGTCTCATAAATGGACATGTGTCAATGGGTTTAGGACCCACCTGGTTAATCCAGGATGATCTCCTCTCGAGATCCTTCACTTAATCACATCTGTGAAGACCTTTTTCAACTAAGATCAGATTCACAGGTTTCAGGTGGGCATATCTTTGGGGGGACCATCATACAACCCACTGCAATACTTACACTATCTTTTTAAAATACAAATTTAATATTTAAAATCCCACAAGAGTAAATGATTATTTTTATGAATCTGAAATTCTGTATCTCCTAACTCCTTTTTTCTTTACTGAGACAAGTGTTTTATAATAGAACTTTCAATAACCAAAGCTTTCTGAAGAGTGTAACTAGTTGTATAAATGAGTTAATATTTGTAAAGTACTCAAAACAATACCGGACAGAGGAGTGGGGGGTGTGGGGAATGGGGTAAATGGGAACCTCTTATATTTTTTATTGTAACATTGTGTGTGATCTATATATCTTTTTTAAAAAAATAAAAGATAATAAATAAAAAACAACAACACCTGACAAGTAGAATGCATTATGTGAGTTTGATAAATAGTAAAATAAAAATTGTATTATAGAAGAACAGACAATATTGTTGCCCCACTTTACAGATGAGGAAATAGGAAGCTCAGTGAGGGTCAGCCACTAGCCCAAACAGTGAAAGCCCTTGATGCAGACTCATACTGTCTGATGCCTAAGCACCATGGAGGGAGCTGGGAGGCAGCAGACAGACCGGACCATGGCTCTGCTCTCAGTGGCTCCGGACCTTGGTCACAGTTGGTCAGTTCACCAGAGGAAGTTCTGGGGGCCAAGTAAGATGTCAATGACCATAAGACAGGTCTGAAATTTGCTAGCCTAAAAGAGAAGCAGGTAAGCAAAATGTGGGCAGGTTTTAAAGGGGTGGTGGTGGTATTAGATGCAAAATAGAGAACCTGGTGAGGCACTAGTAGTTGTTGGGGGGACATGGGCTTGGATGAAAATAGAGAATGTGGTGAGTTGTTGGGGAGGTGCATGCTCTCTGTCAACCCATAGCCAGGGGCTCCCTACAGGGCCTACCTGGTAATATATCCTTATTAAGTCTGAATGAAGAGGCACCCCAACCATATCTGAGGTACAGGAGGGGTGCTATTTCTTACCATGCCCAAAGCACAGCACGTAAAAAGGAAAGAGGAGGAGATGGGGAGATCAGATAGACTATGGTTCAGAAAAAAAATGCAAAAGATAGGCCCTGAAACATGCACCATCTAGCTAAAAGCAGGTGATAAGTGCTTGTTTATAAAGATGTACCTTCTTCTACTTCTCTAAAATTTCCAAATCTCCTAGGCACAACACACTCTTGTTTTATGGTAGAAAAGCAAGCCAAAACTGTTCCAATGGTGCTCTTTTTTAAAAAAATGAACACTCTTTGTAGGCCACATTCTGATGGGAACTTAAACTGTAGCACTAACAGAGGTCAAAGAGATAATGGGAAAAACACGTTAAACATCAAGATAAATAATAGTAATAAAGAGTCCATGGCATTTTAGTAAGGTGACTACATCTGTTATGTTAGGAACTTTCATTAGGAGATGAAGAATATTAAATGGAATGATGAAGGAGAGGAGCAACTAAATGAATCCTCTGAATCAGTATTTATTGGAGAAGACAATGGGGAAATTCCTGCTCCAAGGACACTTTTTATGGCGAAGGGAGAATGGCCTTGACAGAGATTCTTCAGTCTCTGAGGAGAAAGGAATGGAGCAACTTGAGGGACTCTGTGCAGTAAATCACCAGGACCAGATGGTATTCATCCATGGGTTCTGAATGAGATAAAGTGGGAAATCATGAGTTCAGTGACAAGGATATATAATAGATGGTTAAAAACAGCCAATATCCCTGAAGATTGTAAAGTCATTAATAAGGTATTACATGTGTGGGGTGTGTGTGTGTGTGCATGCATGCATGCTCCAGCATATTCTCAGGTCTTGGGGAAGGGGGATGATTTTTTTTTAAGTACCAAGAAAGATTCCTTGGTGAAACAAAAGATAGAGGGGACTTATCAAAAGATAAGAGATTAAATTTTAAGTGATGTTTAATTCAAGCAGTTATCATTTTCCAGGAATTCTGGGAGATGTTATGGATACGAAGATGAATAAAGATGTCCTCTACCCAATGCAGTGGCTTTTAGGCCAATGACTTTGGTTATTTTCATGGTCCTGCTATTTTCTTTGAAAAGCGATTGCCAATGTAGTACCTTCAAGCCCCTCCACATAATACAAGAAAAAAGTGCTCATTTTTTTCTCCCTAACAAAATCATAAAGAAAGTTTCAGGTTATTTGGCAAAAATTGGAGGGCCTGAAAAGTGGGGATAGCTCTTTGTCTCCCTCATATAGTAGCCAACTTCTAGATCCTAAGAATTGCCTAGTAATAACAATGACAGAGCAGTGAGATTTATTGAGTGCATACGATGTGTCAGGTTCTGTGCTCATTTCTTTACCTATATCATTTCATTTATTTCTCATAATAGTTAATAAGTGGTAGACCTAGAATTTGAACTCTGGTAGTCCAATTCTAAAGTCTATACTTTTAATTATTACACTATACTGCTTCTATATGTATGTTTTATTTATAAAATGGAATCAGGTTTCACAAAACAATACTTATCCTTACTACATGTGATTCTCTTCCATTTCATGAAAATAATGCAGGTTCCAAATTCCCCAGTTGATTTCATGGCCCACCACCAGGTAAGAGCCCACAGTTTAATTATCTAGAAAAAAAAAGAGAAGTGAGTAACTATATTCTCTTTGACTTTAAAAAATTCTAAAGCTAAGTGGAATCTCTAGAATTAAATTCTAAATGTTTCAATAAAGGTGGAACAGACCACTTTTATTTTTTTCTCTTCCCATATACCCCTCCCCCTCACCCCACTCCTCCACCCTTAACAACAACCTCCTCCATCATCATGTGACATTCACTGCATTTGGTGAATACATCTCTGAGCACCGCTGCACCTCATGGTCAATGGTCCACACCATAGCCCACACTCTCCCACAGTCCACCCAGTGGGCCATGGGAGGACATACAATGTCTGGCAACTGTCCCTGCAGTACCACCCAGGACAACTCCAACCCCTGAAAATGTTCCCACTCCCTACCCCCAGCAGCCACCATGGCCACTTTCTCCACACCAATGCCACATTTTCTTCGATTACTAATCACAATAGTTCATGAATAGAATATCAGTAAGTCCACTCTAATCTATTCTCTATTCCTCCATCCTGTGGTCCCTAGAATGGCCATGTCCACTCCACATCTATATCAAGATGGGGCTTAGATTCCACATGGATGCTGGATGTAATTCTCCTGCTTTCAGTTGTAGGCACTCTTGGATCCCTGGTGTGGTGGTTGACCTTCTTCACCTCCATGTTAGCTGAGTGGGGTAAGTCCAATAAACCAGAGTGTAGGAACTGCAAGTCTGTTGAGGCCCAGGGCCTGGCTATCACATGGTCAGTCCAGAGATTCAGGTCCCCTGGGTATACATTAGACCTCAGCACCAACTACAGTTCTGGTAAAAGTAACAGGAGAGGCTTGTGGACAAAGATCACATCTGAGTCCAGCTCAATCACACAGAAACACAAACTCCAAAGTAGGGCCAACTGACATGGCACTGAACTCCATCTGCCATGACCATAGAACCTGTGGGTCTCTGCAGCCCTCAGAAGAACCCATACCTGAGGTGGCATCTACTTTTATCTGCCTAGACCACTTCTAAATTGTCATAGACCCTTTCAAGAAACTTTAACATGATGGGAGGTGGTGGGCAGGCATGTTTCTTCCACTCACCCTCCTCATGTCTTTCCATAAGTACTCATTCCCTCACACTAAATCCAGACCTCTAGCTGACTTCACTGGGATAAAGCCCCAAATATTAAAAAAAAAAATTATTATATTAAGCTGAAGTCCAGCCACCTGGTCTACCCATGTATCCTAGTTCTATCCCGTGGGGAATCATAGAATAGTCAAGTAACTCTTCTGCTCAACATCCTTCCAGTATTTGGAGAATTCGTTCATGTTCCTCCTTAATACTTTCCCCTTCAGAATAAGCATTTCTAGATCCTTCCACCATGTGTGAATCAAGACAGAAAACCCAATCTAAACTGGCCTAAGCAAAAAGAGGCTTTATTGGCTCATGTGTAGAAAAGACCAAGGATAGCTGAGCTTCAGGTACAGCTTACTCAGCAGCCAAAGTACTATCACCAGGATAGTTTGTATCTCTCAGCATTGCTCTCTTTCACTTTGATTCCAGTGTCCCTTTGTAAGATAGTCAAAGTGGCTCCATACTTTACATCTTCTCTTGAATAATGTCCTGCAGGAAAACCTTACCAGAAATTTCAGTGAAAAATTTCTTTCATCTCATTGGATCCGATTGGACCATATACTCAATCTTCTAGCTATTACTGTGGTCAAAGGAATTAAATGCTTAATTAGCCAAGGTTAAGTCATATGCCTAGCTTTTAAGACATATTGACTGAGAAGATAGAGGAGTGGTCTCTTAGAGGGAGATTTCAGGGATGGAATATGGGGTAAATGGAGGCAAAAAAAAAAAAAAAAGGACAATAGATGTCCATAAGAAACTGTTTTCCACATTTCATAGTTTCAAACCACTTCATCAAAGTTATGTACTAAACACCAAAATAGAAGATATCACTTAATCTTGGAACTACCCCATATTGAGAGAAGAGAGATTAGGGTGGGGCCAGAAAGCCACAGTTATGTCTGCCCAAACACAAGGGGATACCCCAAAGAAACAGAGCCTCCTACTTATTCCTCAAATGTCTCCTCCTCTGTGTAATTTTTCCTATACCTCCAAGCAGAATTAGTCACTTCCTTCACAGAGCTCCTATTGGCACTTCTACTATATTGCAATTATTTGTGTTACAGTCATATATTGCTCCTGATTGTGAGTTCTGTGAAAAAAAAAATAGAGATTTTTTTTGTATACATCGCTGTAACCCTTGTACATAAAATAGTACCTAATAAAGGAGGCATACAATGACTGCTATTTGAACGAATTATCCTGGGATATGGGAAAGGACATCCCTTAGCAGCTCTTTGAGCATGGGATCAACCTACATCTTTCACAGTCTGTATAGACTTCAGTATCCAGACCTATAAAATGACAGGGAAAAATGCTTTCACCTTTCCTTATACCCTATGGCATGGGTGGTAGCACAGCCAAGCTGAGCAGGAGGCATGGAAGGTCCAGACAGGGGGTTATCAGGCAAACAGATTGGAATTGCAGGCAGTGATTACAGATTTATACAGCTAAATCAAAAAAAATGTTACAAATGTTAGAGAAAGGAGTCAGGGAGAACTCAATTGCTTATACAATTGGTAGGGACTAAGATAGGACTGATTTTATTTACTCTGCTTCTTTTTAAACTGCCAGGGGTACTAAGGAAGGGGAAAAGGGTAGGAATGACTCTGGAGAAAACTGACCTCGATTATGACCATTACAAGATCTTATTTCTGCAGGTGATTCCTGAGGGAAGAAGAGACTCAACATATAGGTATTAATAAAGCACCCTGTTCTAGGAAGTAGAGCTACAACAATAAGCAACATAACCATCTGCAATTGCTGGGCTCACATGCTATTGACTAGAGCGGCAAGAATGACTTGAGGGAAGCAGACATGGCCCAATGGATAGGGTGTCTGTCTACCACATGGGAGGTCCGCAGTTCAAACCCCGGGCATCCTTGACCCCTGTAGAGCTGGTCCATGTGCAGTGCTGATGTGCACAAGGAGTGCCATGCCACACGGGGTGTCCCGCTTAGGGGAGCCCCATGCGCAAGGAGTGCACCCCGTAAGGAGAGCTGCCCAGTGCAAAAAAATGCCCAAGAATGGTGCCACACACAGGGAGAGCTGACACAACAAGATGACACAACAAAAAGAAACACAGATCCCCGGTGCCGCCGATAAGGATAGAAGTGGTCACAGAAGAACACACAGTGAATGGACACAGAACAGACAACTGGGGGGGGGGTTGGGCCAGGGGGGATAGAAATAAATTTTTAAAATGACTTGAATGACTTTATACTGTGTGGCTGTTTGACATTATTTATGAATTCCAAAAACACATTTTGATTATGTTTGCATGCTGGTCTGTTCCTCTAGGCATGATACCCTTTAAATATATTAAATTCAAAGACTTTACATTTACTTGATTAAACCAAGATTAGGGCTTTGATTCGACCATGTCATTAGAGTATGTGGGGTTGGTGCCTGCCCCCTTGGTGGGCTATATAAATGGACGTTCACTCAAGGAGAACACAGAAGTAGATACACAGAGAAGATACACAGAGAGAAAAAGACGGCTCCATAGACACGGCAGAGGCCCCAGGAAGAGAGATGAGCTATTTACCTGATAGTTTACAGCTGGCCTTGTGGAAAGACCAGAGCAGCTGAGCCCAGAAGGAAACAAGTGCCAGGAAGAGAGACGAGACTTATGCCAGTCTATAGCTGAGATTGGAAGAAGCTGGACTCAAGGAGCCTTAAGAGAGAAGAGGAAGGCTGAACCCTCACAGAGGTTGCCCGCCATCTTGCTTCAACAGGTGGCAATAGAGTTTGCTGAGGAAGTAATCTTAAGTTGGACTCTTTAGGACTTTGTAACTGTAAGCTTTTACCCCAAATAAATACCCTTTATAAAAGCCAACCAATTTCTGGTACTTTGCATCAGCACCCTTTTGGCTGACTAATACACCCTGTCTTACATATTATTTAAGGCTGAGGGAATGCCTACATAATGCCTTTAACTCCTTAGATAAAAGAATTTATACAAATGAAGACACAGCCGGGAAAATCATTATGTTTATTAATCTTTGAAAACAACAATGTTATGCTAGGAGGAGCCAGATGATATAAATGTTATTCAGTTGCCTCAAAGAGGAAGTAAATTCAGAGAAGCAAACATGAAAATAGTAGCTAACCCTATCCAAAGTCTGTGGCCATGGGTTACCCATCTATGGGAATAAAATCAAAACCATGTCCCTTGCCCTACCTCTTCTGCCACCCAACACACAGGCAAGGAGGGTTGTTGCAGGGGTATGCAACGGTAAAGAATAATGCTGATGCTTTTCTTTCTGCCTCTTAAAGACAATCATTATTCCTGGAATGACAATTTGTGAGCACAACCTAATTACGGTCAAATTGATTAAGAGATGCATAATCTAAGGATTAGCGTTTGGGCAAATGCTGCTTAATTTAGCCACCAAGGATTCAGGAGATAGCTGTGTGTTCAGGAAGTTGTTTGGGATAAAAGGGAAAGAGATTTTTTTCCAGTAATATTCAGCATCAGGAAATTACTTAGCATCATCTCTTTCCTAGTTAAACTCCCGAGCTGGAACTTCCTGGCATCAAATATTCTGAAGACACAGTTCTTGTTGGGGTTGGGGTGGTGGGCAGGAAAAAGGGAGGCAACAGCATTACAAGTGTTAGAGTCAGTCTTGGGCTCCATCCTATCCTCACAAGGAAGCTGCCTGAATTCTCTTACCCTTTAGTCTCCACCCACAAAATAGAGACGATAGTAAGGGTTGTCGTAAGGAGTAAGTGAGCAACTATTCAGGAAGTTCTTAGCACAGTACTTGGCAAATAAGAAATTTTCAGTCACTATTGGTTCCTTTCTTTTCTTCCCTCATTTTCTAATACTTTCTATAAACTTTTAAAATCTGCATTTTTGGCCACTGAACTGTTTAAGATAAGTGCATGAATAAAATATTCGTTGGTTTTAGAAAAGGAAATTTTCTTCTTTCATCCATGTTTCGTGTCATATAATCACCTTTATAAAAAAAAAAAAAAACTAAGAAGGATGAAGAGAAAACAGAGAGCAGGGTGAATAATTGTGTGTTCTCCCTGTAAGTTGAAAAGACATTATTTTAGTAAACTGATGAGCAGAGCAGGAGGAATATGGGTTTGTTAGTCCACCAAAAGGGCACAGTCAATACAAAGCACCAGAAATCTGTTGGCTTCTATAAAGAGTATTTATTTGGGGTAAAATCTTCAGTTCCAAGGCTGTAAAAAGTAGGCTCAAGGCACCATAAAAGGTGCTTTCCCACGAAAGTCAGCCGCCATGTGTTGAAGCAAGATGGCGCGTGATCTTGCCTGGCCTCTCCATCCTTTCCAGGCTTCCTCTTTCTCCTGAGTTCAGTGGACCCAGCCTCTTAAAGCTTCATGCTCAAGTAATCCTGCAGCCCTCTCTCTCCTGGCATACGACTTGTTTCTTTCAGGACCGTCTATATCAGTCGCAGCTGTTCTGCTCTCTTCCCAAGGTCAGCTGCAAACTAATAGGCAAATGGCTCATTTCTCCCTGGGACCCCAGCCGCTCAAGCCTTCTCCTTTCTGTCACTTGGCAAGATCAAAAATGACAGAACTCTGTCTTCTCTGTGTTTGTCTGTGTGAGTGTCCGTTTATATCAGATCCAGCAAGGGGGCAGAGACTCAACCTGGGTCTCACCCACCATCGTAGTCAAATCAAAAGCCCTAAGCTTATCAGGTAATCAAATCAAAGACAGCTCAGCTGAATTTAATGCAATCAAAGGGTTTCACACCCAGAGGAATAGATTAGTTTACAAACATAGTCTTTCTCTTTTTGGGGTTTCATAAAATAATCTCAAACTGCCACAATGGGGGAGACAAAATTTTGGGGGGTATCAGTATGTGACAGGTACACCGAAGTCATGTTACATACATTACCTCATTTAATAAATATGGCAGCATATGAGTACTTCTATGACATCAAATCTCAGCTCTGGTCCTTACTTGCTCCGTGACCTTGGGCAAGTTATTCAAACTCTCTGCTTTAGTTTCAACATCTGTAAAATGAGCAAACTAATAGTGCTTATTCATAGGGCTGTTAGAATGAGTTAATATATGTAAAGCTCTTAGAACAGTGCCTGGCGTACAGTTAAGTATTCAATAAATGTTAGTTATTAAAAATCATAAGGATAATGATAATAATAATAACATTAAAAAGTCCTTAAGTCAAGAGGAGTACATAGGAGGTGCATAATAAATGTTGTATTACTTAGATAATAAATGTAAAAGATGATTAAAAAATTATTCTCTATCATTGTTTATTCCATATAGAAGCTGCCTCTATGTCAAGCAGAAATATATGAACATTGACTTTGATTTTATATTATAGATTATCAAATCAGAAGATAACAATTTCCTTGTCCCTTTATACTTAACCTCTTTTGTTTTTGTTTTTTAAGATTCATTTATTTATTCATTTCTCTCCCCTTCCCCCCCCCACCCCGGTTGTCTGTTCTCTGTGTCTGTTCGCTGTGTCTTCTTTGTCCGCTTCTGTTGTTGTCAGCTGCATGGGAATCTGTGTTTCTTTTTGTTGCATCATCTTGTTGTATCAGCTCTCCATGTGTGCGGCGCCATTCTTAGGCAGGCTGCACTTTCTTTCGCGCTGGGTGGCTTTCCTTACAGGGCTCACTCCTTGCGTGTGGGGCTCCCCTACGTGGGGGACACCCCTGCGTGGCAGGGCACTCCTTGGGTGCATCAACATTGCACATGGGCCAGCTCCACATGGGTCAAGGAGGCCTGGGGTTTGAACCGCAGACCTCCCATGTGGTAGACGGATGCCCTAAACCACTGGGCCAAGTCCACCGCCCATTAACCTCTTTTGGAGCCCATAGTGAGGTGGGTAAATGCTCTGCTATCAGGCCATTAAGCAGATTTCCAAGGATAGCAATTTCCCCAATCCTTTCTCTCCCCTTATCCCCATTTTCACTCATAAAGCACCAAATCAATGCCTAACTGTCCCTAGAGATTTTCTTTTCTATTTATTTCTCACAGTACCATCTTCTCTGTCCCATGCCTACTTTTCCTCCTTGCTACCTGGCATTCCTTTCAATATACACTAAGATCCAGCAAACCAAATAACTGGTAAAGCCTTCCCCATGTCTTCTCCCATCTTCACCAACTTCGCGTTTGCTTCTCCTTCCTGAATTGACCTGTTCTAACCCATAGGAGGCAGTCAATACATATGTTTACCAAGTCAGAAATAGTAAATGGCAAAAGAATCTCGTACCAAGGAAACTATATGCTATTCAGACATGAGTTCACTGCAGATGTTTACACTGATTGAAAGTTCTTTAATCATTTCTGCTTGTGGCTTCAATTAGAGAAGAATACATACATACCCCTCAAACAATGTTCATTATGTGGCAGCAGAAATAGTTCTAGGTTATGATACAAACAGATGCAAAAGCAGCAAATCTCATGGCATTGATAAAGGATAGAATCGACTAGATAGGATAATGTTGAACATGGACACTTGATTGAAAATGGACTTTTACAAACTGTTTTATAAGTAACTCATCCACCAATCAAAGTGCTCTCACTCCTGGGCTCTGTGGGGAATACAAAATCTATGTTAGATCTGTTCTTTGCTCTCGAGGGACTTCTAACGCAGTTGTGGAAAGAAGAGATATATGAAAGGGCTCAAGAATATTTCAGTGCTACACTGGTGGTACTAAGAAAGAACCTCTAATTCTGAAAAACAGATGATTAGTTTTAGCTAGAATGAAAAAAGTACATAATAAAAAGTTGGAAGTTCTTAAAGTGCAAAAATACTGTAAAATTCACTTAAAGCAGGTTAATAACTTTACCCCCAAATTTATAATTTTATACATATTTCATTCATGCTGTAGAATACTTGAGTTATGCTATACTATATCCTATATTCTTATGAAAAAATACATATTCACATGAGCTACAAAGCTGTAACTCAACATTTCAACAACTACAGCATTCAAAAAATTTATAGAATTTCAGAGCCAATTCCAATCATTTCTAACTTCAAACAGAGCCAAACCCTTTCATTTCTTTTTCCAGAAAGTTGAGGAATACCTAATACTTTAAAATATGATTAATTTTTAATTCCTTAGATATTTTACTTAGTTTGTAGATTATCCAGATTTCTCTCCTCTTGCCTGACTTCTGGACTTTCAGGTAAAGCTCTTAGAAGAGTTCTGTTATGTAGGAAGTGCACAACAGTTATTTCTCCTGCTGCTGCTGCTATTACTGTTATTACTATTAAAAGGACATGAAACTTACCCTAGACCCAAAGTTCTTAACTTGGAATCCATAGATCCCTGAGCACATGAACTTGGGTGGAAAAAATTTACATCTTTATTTTCACTAACCTCTAACTGAAATTTAGCCTTTCCTTTAGGAAAAGCTAAATTTGTCACCATCAGAAATCGCAAATATTTTCACATCACTTTATAACTGTTGCAGATTATCATTGATGTTTATCAATACTTCTCACCACTATTAATTAAAAAGCATATGTATTCAAGTCTCATTTTTTGCAATAGTTATGTTCTATAAAGTCACTATAAACCTGAATTAGCAAATATTGAACCACTGCTTCTAGGGAAAAAACACGGCTAGTCTCCCATGAGTCTATGGGCACAACAGTTCATCAATCTTTCTATTTAAAGGCACCTTATTTATTATCTATTGTTGATTCATTAACATTGAATTCCCCGCCAACATCACTATAACTTATCCCTGAATGGAACTTACCTAACACATATCTAACTTTCTGCACGAGGCACACCACAACCTTCTTGTGCTTAGGAACACTAGACACTTTAGGACTAAGCTTGAGGGCCATTTTTAACAGCCAAAACACCCACAAAAATGCAAAAAAGTGGTACTAAATATTCCATTAAAAGAAATTGTTTACTGTAGAAGAGTCAAAACAAAAAGGCAAAGTGTCGCCACTTATTCAGGGACCGTGCATGTTAGGTGAATCAAGTTTTCCACAACTCTGCGCATGTCCACAAATAACCCCAAAAGTGTTGTGAATATTGACTTGGGGGCTACAAATGAATTTTTGTAGGCAAATTTGCAAGTTCAGGGAGCAGATGTGCAAGTTCAGGGAGCAGATGTGCAAGTTCAGGGAGCAGTTGAGTGTCTGCTTTCCACATGGGAGGTACTGGGTTTGGCTCCCAGTGTCTCCTAAAAACAAACCAAAACAAAACAAAACAAACAAACAAACATAAAACAAGCAAACAAAAGAAAAAAGTCAACTCAGGTGAGCCAATGTAGCTTAGTGGTTGAGTACCAGCTTCCCACTTATGAGGTTCCAGGTTCAATCCCTGGCCCCAGTACCTAAAAAAAAAAAAAAATTGCAAGTTCAGAATCTGAGAGAAAAATGAGGATCAACAGTATATTACTGTATCACAAATTCATTTTTCTAAAATTTTGGTAACTGAATATGTAAAATATAATATTGGCTTCTGTGGTAGAGTGAATCATGTGCCCCAACAAAAGATTGTTCTTAATTTTAATCTGAGTTCCTATGTGTGAACCCATTTGTAACTAGAACACTTTGAAGACATATTATCAGGTAAGGTGTGAACTCATTTGTGAAAAGTATTTTCTAAGATCCTATTTAGATGAGGCCAAACTGAATCAGGGTAGGCACTGATTGGTAATACTGAAGGCTTTATAGAGAGAAAACCGTAGGTAGAGGCCAGAAGCCAGAAGTCAGAGGAAGCCACAGGAGGAAACCATGTGACAGGTGATAGCAGCAGAGATACAAACCCAGGAACCCCAAGAATTGCAGCAAGTAAGCACCAGAATGCTATAGATTTTGGGGAGGAAGCATGGCCTGAGGAGACCTTGATGTTGGACTTATGGCCTTCAAAATCATGAGACAGTAAATGCTCACTGTTTAAGCCAGCCCATTGTGTGGTATTTGTCATAGCAGTCCTGGCAGATTAAGACGGTTCTCTTTGTAATCTTAGGTATTTTGTTTCATTAATTTAAAAACATGCTGAGAAGAGTTCAGTAGGCTTCACCAGACTGCCAAAGAAGTTCACCATACAAAGAAGTTAAGAACCCCTGCCCTAGCCATTCACTCACATAGCGTTCTACTGAAAATACCCTTCCCTCCTCTTCCCATTGAGTCACCATTCATAGTTAGACTCAAATTTTCATTATTTATGAAACCTTCCGCAATCCCTCTTTTCCAACCCCCAACCTCATCCCATTCAAAACAAATTATTTATTGTATTTGTTCCCAGAATTCGTACCTCTCTTTTACCATTGTATGATCTTGAACAAGTTTTTAAACCATCTCAAACTCATTTTCCTCAGTTGTAAAGTGGAAATAATAAGTGGTAGATGTAATACTTAGAATGTTTGTGAAGACTAAGCAAGATTATGCATATTAAATACTTAATATGCAATCTACAGTCACAGTTCTCAAACTTTTTGGTTTCAGAACTCTTTAATACTATTAAAGGGTATTGCAGGGGTGGGAAGTGGGGTATATGGGAACTTCTTATGTTTTTTAATGTAACATTTTGTGTGATCTACTAACTTTAAAAAAAGATAGTTAAAAAATTTTAATTTAATTTAAAAAAATAAAAAGTATTGTGAACACCAAAGAGCTTTTAAATAGGTGCGTTGCATTCATAAATATTTATATTAGAAGTTAAAACAGGAAATTTAAAAATATTTCTTTATTGCTTGTTCAGTTGAAGTGACTATAATAAACCCATTACATATTAAATAAGTAGCACATTTTATGGGAAAAACATTTTCTGAACAAAAAAATTAATGAGAAAAGTGGCATTATCTTCCATTTCTGCAAATCTCTTTAATGTCTGACTCTAAAGTCTTTTGCAGTATATTGCTTTGATTTAAGAATATGAAGAAAATCTGAAGTCACACCTGTGTAGTTTTTGGAAAAGAGAGGAGTACTTTTTTTAAAAGTAATCTTTTCAGATAAACATGTGCATTTTCTTTGGCCACTCCACCAAATTCAACAGGTAGTAGTTGGGTTAGTTGAGATATGGAAACTGAAATGAAATCAATAAACTTTTCATACTCTGTTGCATTAAAATTAATTGGTCTATTGCATTTTGAATGGATCTTTTACACACATATAATTTTTATAACATCATGCATTGGTCATGTGGAAAATATTGGCTCACTGAGTATGCAGGTCTTCCAAATGTTGACATTATACAGTATGCAAAGAATCACATTCAATACTGGCACTACAATGTCGTCAGAAACGTCTTTAGGTATTGGGTAGCTGACAAGTTCACAATGGCAGGTACAAGTTTTCCAAAATTCTAATTTCCTCTTGAAAGTTCAAATCTTATTAGCCACAAACATTGTCATTTATTTTTCCTGGCAATGGCAGGCCCACTTTTTTCATTTTTGAGAAAACATCTGCCAAATACCAAAGTTGTTCTTTCAAGTGAAAATAGTATTCCATAAAAAAAAAAGTGGCTACTAAATCACACAAGTGTTTTTCCTCAAGACAACCATAGTGCTTTTGTATACAGCCAACATTTTTTATGCAACTCTCCCATATTGACACAGAACATTGATAGATGAGTATTGAAGGGTCCAGATTTAATAAAATTTATAATTTTTACTCTTTCATTAAGAGCATTCTTAACTGAAACTAGCATTTTATTTTCTGTGTGTAAAAGAAAATGATGAATTCAATGATACAGTGTAATGCTGTTACTTTGATTCATGTTAAAGAACCAGAGTTTTATTCATCATTGTTTTTATACCATGGATGCACATGCCAACTTGGGGGAAAAATGCAAATAATGTCTCAGTATTATGAAAATTGTCTCGACCTTGCAGACCTCCTGAAAGAGTGTCAGCAATTCCCAGGAAACCATGAACTACATTTTGAGAACCTCTGGACTAGAGCATAGTAGGTGATTAATAAACATTATTTTCCTAATTAAAAATCTGGATTATAGTATCTGACATGATCTGCATATGAATAGGAAGCAGAGACTTTCACCCCCAAATCAAGTTTGTTCTTTATCTTTTAGCTTCAAACTATAGTTAAATGTATATCCTGCATGTAGACTTTAGGGTCCCTGAGGACATGAAAAGGATTTTATTTAAGCCAGTATCCCCACTACCAGCACCGCATTTTATACAGAACTGTTGCTTAATAAATACTTGTTAAATAAATGAATGAATAAACAAATGAAAAAAGTCAAATCAGTCCCTTCTGTGTTTGTCAGCAACTCTGATGGAAGGATAGAGGCTGAAGTGGCAGGTAATATGATCATTTATTTGTGTTTGTTTTTAAGGTAGGCATTTTTAACTATAGTACTCTTGTTTATAAAATTAAATTTGTGTAATAATCCACCTCTTTTGGGAACTAAGATTGATTTTTTTCCTTATTAAAAATTAGCATGTGTTAATTGTAGAAAACACAGGCAAAAGAAAAGAAAAGAAAAATCACCAGTAATTCCACCATCTAGAAATAACCTTTATCGAAATTTTGGTATCTGTTTTTTTCTATGCAGATACATAATTTTTTACTTCCTGTTTTGTTACTTTCTTTTTTCACCTACTGTCTTATAATGAACATCTTTCTATAGCATTATATATCCTTCTCTAACATAACTTTAATATGTACATTTTACATATTATTTAGATGTACCACAGAAATAATTGGTTAAGTGGAGTTTTGCTTCCATTTTATTTTTTTCCACATTATTCTTGTCCCATCTTATCAACAGTCAGGAAAAAAACCTACGAATCAACAATAATACAGAATGAAACATTTAAGTAAACCCAAAGGATCCACTGAGCATTTTTACCTTTCTATCATTGTCACAAGCACCATGGCAATGAATAACACACCCATAGCAGAAATAGTCCTGAAAACAAGAAATAAAAATTTAGAACACCCACAAATAAGATATTTTAAGATGTACCTAGAGAGAAATAAGCCTGGATCATGTAGCCAAGAAGAAAGAATTCCCCTCTTGGGGAGCACACACGAAAAGTACACAATGAAGGGGTGTGTGGTAAACTGTTCAGATGGTCCATTGAAAATCAACTTAGAAGCTGCATGAAATGAATGGGCAGAGACATAACAACTACAATAAGTAGGAGCTGAAGTATAAAGAACTCTATTACTGCACTGCTACAAGGGATATTTAGGTGGGGGTTAAGGGCACTCCATTCTAAATTCCTTGTTTCAGTTCTTTGAAAGATATGTCTCAATCTCGAACTTTCTTCTTAACTTCAGAGATAGTATCGTGCATTGAATATAGAAGAAACATCAAATTGAGAAGAACTCTACCAAAGATAGTGGAAAGATTATCATGCAGCAAAGTGAGATTGCAAATAAGAGGGAGAACCGGAAATGGATGGCCCCAAAGCAGATTATTATATCTAGATGTGATCTATCTCGCTCTGTCTCTGGACTCCCATCTCTGTCTCTCTGTCTCTCTCTCATTCTCTCTCTCTTTCTCAGAATATATTCTGTATTCTGATTTATGTACTAAATCAGAAGTCTGAGTCCAGTAAGTAATTTCTGAATTTTACTAAGGTTGAAGAGGTCATTTCTTGACTCAACATGGTTCAGCGGCTTAACTAAGATTCAGAGAGTTCCCAGTTCTATTCGCAGCTCTTTCAATAAAGTATTGAAAAAACGTAACCCTCTCAGGCCAGCATTCTACATCCTTAATTTATACTTAATTTATACTCCCCTATTCCATTATTCCTCCAAGGTCATTCATCCAGCTAAATCTGTCCACTCCATCCAAGCCAATCTCCCTACAAGTCCTTAAACACATCTTGCTAAATTCTGCCTCCAAGTACTTGCCCATATAATTCCTTGGGATATGTACCCTTCATTAATTCCTTCAAACCAGCTGAAAATGCACCTGACCCCAATAAATCTTGTCTAAATAACTTCACTCTGTTTTTTTGTTTGTTTGGTTTTGGTTTTATTTATTTATTTATTTCACCACCACCACCACCATTGTCTACACTCTGTGTCCATTCGCTGTGTGTTCTTTTGTGTCCGCTTGCATTCTTATCAGCGGCACTGGGAATCTGTGTCTATTTTTGTTGTGTCATCTTGCTGGGTCAGCTCTCCCTGTGTGCAGCGTCACTCCTAGGCAGGCTGCGCTTTTTTTGCACTGGGTGGCTCTCCTTGCAGGGCACACTCTTTGCGTGTGGGGCTCCCCTAAGCGGGGGACACCCCTGCATGGCACGGCACTCCTTGTGTGCCATCAGTACTGTGCGTGGGCCAGCTCACCACATGGGTCAGGAGGCCCTGCGTTTGAACCCTGGACCTCCCATGTCGGGGGCGGACACTCTATCAGTTGAGCCAAATTCACTTTGCTTCACTCTGTTTTGATCATCTATCACAATCCTTTTAAAGAACAGAGTTTACTCATGTTATCATTGACACACTGCTCTCACAATGATTTCTTTGGGCTTTCTCTAATTTCTTGACTGGATTGTAAATTTCTTGTGGACAAGCTCCATGTCTTCTAATTCTTTTGTTTGAAGAAAATGGAAGAGAGAAGGAAGAAAGGGAGATGAGGAAAGAAAAGGGGGGTAATGGAAAAGGAAGGAGAAAAGAAAGAAGAGAAAATAAATCAAAGAGGGCCTCTTTTCTAATAACTTAAATGACAATAATAACCTGGACCTGCTTTGTGAAAGTCATACTGACACGAATACGTCTAATTCTAATAACCGCCCCATTTAAGATTGCAATCTGACCCCTTCCCATCCCTGTTCTCATGCTCAATTTTTTTCTAATTCTACTTTGTTAATTGCTATTTCTATTAGCAATTCTAAATCTAATGTGCACACAATTTAAAACCATCCCTTGTCCTGCTCCATTTTTCTTCTCGTATACACTTATTACCATTTAACACACTATATAATTTACTTATTTACTGTGTGTATTTTATTATTGTCTCCCCATCTGTACCTGACTCCAAGTAACCTCCATGATGGCAAGGATTGTTATCTGTTTTGTCCCCTGATGTAATTCCAGCTCTTGAAACAGTGCTTGACACAGATCAGGGACTCAGCAAACTCTCATGAGTGAACAAGGCTCTCTGCACATTACAAATGTCTGTTGTATAAGTTCTGGAATTTTCACAAATACACACAACAGAGTCACATGATTAATGGAAAAATGACTCCCTCATTTAAATGCCTCCCACCAGCCTTATCAACCATCTAAAAGACGGCTGATTTAGACTCCAACTAGATGAAACCCCATGAAAAACTATGGTATAGAGAGATTCAAGCAGACCTTTACAGGGAAGATGGCCGGTGTGGACTTCACTACAGGCCCCCTGAGGGGCTAGGTGCTAACCAAATGAAATGGTGATCTGGGCAACAGGTGGCCAATCTGGTATAGAGACCTTAACTGCTCCCTCCCCACTCACAGTGAAAGCCAAAAAGTACGATATAAAAGGGACCTGGCTGTCTCAGGAAATCTCTCCAGGAACAGTCTCATATTTCCACTCCAGAATTTCTCGCTCCAGCTGGCTGACTTGGCAACTCTCTCTGCTTCCCACCAGTTGTCATCCCCTACCCTGCCTCTTCGGATAAAGCAGCTGATTGAGAAGGCCTCTTTAATTCCCAAATTGTCTTTGGTTCCCCTTTGACTCCATTTCAGTCCTTTCTTATCTGACAAAGAAGTTTATACAGCCTTAAGACAGGTCAGGAAGAAAGGTCTTGAAAAATACAGTCTTACCTCAACCTCAATCATTTCTCAGAGAAAACCCAGAGCAATGGAGTCGGCAGTATGAGTTCAACTCTTGGTTCCACCACCTCCTGGTGGACGGGCCTAAGAAGAAATTTAACTCTGTGAACCTACGTTTCCTTGTCTTCAAAACAGGCGAACCTCCTTCTCAAGGTTACTGTGCACACAGGCGCCTTTCCCACATCACTAGAGCTAGACTAGTTTAACGCGAACTTTCAAATATCAGATCTGCAAAAGCTGACAATATTCATAAAGATGTATTGGCATGTACCAAAGAAAATATTTCTATTACACTGGAAAACCCGGGCTCTGGAGTCAGATAGGCCTAAGACAGTCAATTCAGCTACTTTCCAGGCTATGTCCTGAGATGAGTTTCTTTTCCTCTTCTAGAAAACAAGTGTGTGATAAATATTCACAAACGTGTAAGGATTAAAACAGATACTGTATGCCAAGTGCTTGGCACAGCCTAACACATTTGGGGCTTAGTGACTAGCAGCTATTAGTAGTATATTAGTACTAGAAATGATCTAATATACTCTCCAACAAGACCAGCCCGGGCATGAAGGAGCCAGGATAGACTGTGAGCTACTTGCCTTGAGGGCTATGACTGGGTCTTTCTCCAGTAACATAATATATAGTACAGACTCGAGTTTTGTTGAATGAGTAAATGAATGAATGACATATAGTAAAAAGAACACTAGAAACGAAGTCAGGAATCCCAGGTGCTTGACTCAGCTCTACCACTAATTAAACAACTGAGGACCCATGGATCTTGGATTTCCTCTAAGTTCCCTTTCGGCTCTAGTACTGATTCTGACATGATTTGAAAAGGTTCAAAATAAACATGAGGGAAAGAAAATGAAACTCATCTCTCCCCAACAATGGTTATATGCCATACCCATTAGAAATATCCAACCCTACATTCAGATTTCTCTACTTATATCATTTCTAATCTCCATGCTGCCGTCCATTCTGAACCCCTGTAAATTTTACATCCAGCTCCTCCTTAAATGAAATTACTCCACAACAACAAACTGATAATTCGAATAAACTGCTCATTGTTGAATTCACACTTTAGTAGTATGCTTCAGAACACTAGTTAGTTTGAAAGTTGATATCATTTACTCTCTTGCTTATCTGACATTTATCGAGTAAATTCATGTTTATTTATAAAATTACTCAATGCAAACTCCCTAAGATACTAAAGTGAATTTGCTCATCCAATTTATCCTAATAAATTGAGTTCTGATATAACTGAAAGAATAGTAAATTCTCCTGCATGTGCTGAAGGAAAAGCAATGATTTTTTTCAAACTCCAAGAACAGGTAGAGTAGGGCAGGTTTCCCAGAGGAGAATAAATCCCTGAATAAACAGGTCTCATCTGGGAGATATCTGTAGCTTCTAATTCTATACTGCTCGATATGGTAGTTACTAGCCACACGTGACTATGGAGCACTTGAAATTTGCTAGTCCTAATTGTTATGTGCTATAAGGAAAATATCTCATTAGTAATTTTTATATTCCCTACTTGTTAAAATAATATTTTGTATATATTAAATTAAGTTAAATATATTATTAAAATTAATTTCACCTTATTTTCACTTTTTAAATACGGTTTCTAGAAAACTTAAAAATACATTTGTGGATTGCATTATATTTCTATTGTACAGGGCTGTTTTAATTAATTCCTGTCATGTTTGAAAGTCTGTAGTTGCTTAAAGCAGAGGGTAAGGCAGGAGCTAAATATAGCCAAAAGATGGGTTGTATATTTGGCTCCCATAATTAAAACAATTTTTAATTAGTTGGTAACATTTTTAAAAATGGTAGATTTCACATCAAAGTGCTGGCTTTTGACTTCTTTTGAAAACTCAGAAGATTTAGAAACACTGAACTGACCTTCCCACCTGTCAACAACTGGCTGAACTGATTAGCAGTTGACCTCTGTAACAAGGCATGAGCTCTCCAGTTCATCCTTGTCCCTAACTGGCCTGCTCCACTAATGCCCCTATCTGCCTGGTCTTTTTCAGTATTTGAATTTTGATTTTTGGCTCTAGAAAAACAGGGATTCAACCATGCAATAGAGTGGAGAGGAAAGCACATGCTTTGAGCTTATACAGATGTTAGAATTCTAGTTCATTTAAATATCCACATGACTTTGGGTAAGTTATTGAATTTCTCTGAGCCTCAACTTCTTCATCAATAAAATGGGAATGATAATAAATACATTGCAGAATATTAGTAACAATGAAAGTAAAACATATTCAGGAGTTATGTAACAGTAGCAGCTTAACAAATTAAATTATTTCTCACTTTTGCCTGACACTACTTATTGTGGAATTAGGGGTGTTGAGCAATGGAACTAGATCCTAAATGGTTTTGACAGTGCCAAAAATCCACAAAAGAGGTCTTCCTAATTGCATGGCAAAGATTTGGGGAGAAAGGAGATCTTTCAACATTTTTTTGGTATGTTTATTAATGGAAGTTGCAGTTTTTATTTATCAATGAAAACCAAAGAATTTGGATGTTTGGCATCTACGCAGGATTTTCAAGTTAACACAGAACCCCAGTAATGGCAGGTTTTCATTTCAATTCCTTCCGTGTTGCAGCCTTGTTTCACATCCTCAACAGCACATGTAAATTGCACAGGCCAACTTTTCACACTTGTGGGTAGTATGATTTATTACAACAAAAAGATAAGGATAAAAGAGAGAAGGAAAAGGAGGTTAAAAAAAAAACAAAAAACAAGAGATCAAAGATCAATGAAAAACATCCTGTTTTACAGAAGCTGGAACACAAACCAGAATGATTTGTTCTCTAGACTTGCCCCTTGTGGCGTAAAATTTGTATCTCATTTGAGGACCAACCTATTGAACAATAGCTGCTGCCTGGACTCAAATGCCTGCCCTTCACAGTTCCTACGTCATGATTCATGTACTCTCCCAGCTCTTTTGACTGCCTGCGATTACTTGTGACAAATGATTCTTCAGTGTATTATCTGCTTTACCTTTTCAAAACGTTTCCGTGGTTCACAGGTAAGTCATCTCATGTATACTGTAGTGTCAATCGAATAGTAAATCCAGGGATTGAGGGGCTCTTCCCAAGATCCTGTTGTACTCTACAAACTGGTCACCCAAAATGAGAATCCTCCTAGGGCACACACATCAATTCCATTTGAATAAGACAGTTAAATACATAAATACTAGAAGGAGATGTAGGGAAGTGGAAGTGGCTCAACTGATAGAGCATCTGTCTACTATATGGAGGGTCCAGGGTTTGAGCCCCAGGGCCTCCTGCCCTGTGTGGTAAGCATGGGCAATGCTTCTGTCACGCAAGGGGTGCCGTGCCACGTAGGGGCATCCCCACGTAGGGGTCCCACACACTCAAGGAGTATGCCCTCAAGGAGAGCTGCCCTGCATGAAAAAAGCACAGCCACACACACAGAGAGCTGACACAGCAAGATGATGCAACAAAAGAGACAGTTTCCCAATGCCGCAGGATAATGCAAGCGAACGCAGAAGAACACACAGTGAATGGACACGGGAGACAACTGGGGGGAAGGGGAGAGGAATAAATAAAGTAAGTCTTAAAAAAAAAAAGGAGATGTAAGTGAAAGCTATCTCACACTACCATGGACTAACCAAAACAATGGAAGAAATCCCAAAGAAACAGGTCAACAGACTTGACAACACAAATGTGGTCAACTTAAAAGGAGAAAAAGCTTAAATAATCAACTGGAAAAATATCAGTGGCAAATATGAGAAGGAACAATTATCTTTCATAAGTAATGAACCCATAGATAAAAAACACCAAACCCAGATAGAAAAACTGGATAAAGGAAATAAACAATTCATAGAAACAAGCCTAAGAAATAGCTAATGAAATATTTTAAATTTAAATTTCACCAATAACCAAATAATTTCAAATTAAAATAACAAGAAATCTTTTTTTTTTTTACCTATCAAATATAACAAGATTAGTTTAGACAGGATGTGGTAAAATGAACAAACTCATACATTACATTAGTGCCTTTCTAGAAAGCAATTTGACAGTAACTGCAAAAGCCTTTTAAAAGTTCAGAGCGCTTTCAACTTTTCAGTAGGGCTAAAATTTTTCAAAATAAAAAGTTGAAGGATAAAAAGAAGAAACAATCCTAAAAACGAAACCAATACACATTTGCTTAACTACTGTGTGTGTGTACAATTTACATAAATAAAGTCTGAATAAATCCTTCTTCTGAATGACTCTAAGGAAAAGAAACCTAAACATGCCTCTAAAGCAGTGATGCTCAAAGTGTGGTCCCTGGACCATTAGCATCAGCATCAGGATATTAGTAACATGGAATGTGTTAGAAATGCAAATTCTCACTCAGATTCACTAACTCAGAAACTCTGGGGGTGGGGTCCAGCCATCTGGAGTTTAACAAACCCTCCAGGTGATTCTCATGTACACTAAGTCTAAGAACCTCTGCCCTGACGTTACAGAAATTACAGTGGATAGATAAATTATGAAAATGCAGCCAGAAAAACCAGAACGTGGGAGTATCCATGTGACCAATTCCTCATGTTCTTCAACGAGTAAATAGCATGGATAAAAAAGAAAAAAGAAAAAAAAAAAAAAAGAAGGAAGGGGAAGTATTAATGGTTAAAAAGAAACTTAAGAGATATTACAATCAAACCAGTATGTGGACCTTACATGAATCCTGTTTCAATCAAGCTAACTGTAAAAAGACATTTCGAGACAATTAGGGAGAGTTAAACATGACATTTAGGAATTATTATTTGTTTCAGTGTATGTGAACATTATAACATGGTTATGGTTTTTAAACAGTCCTTTAAAAGTCTTTATCTTGTAGAGATTTTTTTAAACTATTTTTTTAAATGTAGTTGAAGCAAACATGGCAAAATGTTAACTATAATTCTAGGTGATTAAAAACCTCGACTTCTTTTTTTTTCTCTTTTTCCTTATCTCCTTAAGATAATATCTGTTTCAGATTTGAATCTTCAGAATCTGGCATAAAGATTCCCACTAAGTGATGAATTAAATATGTTATCTTGAATAAACTCCACATGTATCTGTATTCTCCTGGTATGTCTTCAGCCTCTAGCCTCGCATTTAGTAGTTAATAATTTTGTTGATAGAAAGGTGAATAAGGCATAATCAAAATGACAATCACGAATTGAAAATGTATTTATAATTAATTTCTTTTTTGCATGAAACATTAGCCTAAGGTAATGATATTGATCTTACATTGAATATTGCCTTTAATGCCCTCACCAAAAGGAAAACCAATTCTTGTTTGTTCATAAAATTTTCATTTGTATTTTTCAAGGCTAATCATTCATTCCCAATTAAGAGTCCTCATTAGTTAAATTAGAGATCTTATAAGTAAGGCAAAATTACAGGAAGATATTCATGGAATGATACCTGCAAAAACAAAAAACGAAAAAAAACATTGGGTTAACAAAAGATTAAAGATTATTCTTC
This sequence comes from Dasypus novemcinctus, assembly GCF_030445035.2. Taxonomy (NCBI): domain Eukaryota; kingdom Metazoa; phylum Chordata; class Mammalia; order Cingulata; family Dasypodidae; genus Dasypus; species Dasypus novemcinctus. The sequence continues at coordinate 66,895,569 of NC_080681.1, read as the reverse complement.
ACCATGGATGTATTTGTTAGATGAAACTAAGGTGCAATAACAAATAGAGCCTTAAAATTCAGGTGATTTAAGAAGAAATTTATCCTTTCTCTCATAACAGTCCAGGGAAGGGTTCAGGTCAGAGGGGACTCTGCTCCACACAGTCATTCAAGGCTCCAGGCTGATAACAGGTCTGCCATCCTCAACACACAGTTTCATAGGTGACTCTGGCATCACCACTTCATTAGCCAGAAGGAGGAAAGGCACTGAGAAGGTGAGAAGAAGGTTTTATGGGCCAGACATGGAAATGGTACTCAATCACCTGCACTCACATTCCATATCACATGAATGTCGTATGACTGCAAGAGAAGCCAAAAAATATAGTCAAGCTCTGGGGCCAGGGGAAAGAGGAAATTGTATTTTGGTAGAGTATTGGCGATCTCTGACATAACAGAATTATAAATGAAACCCTAATTCTCTAAATATTCTTGCCAGTAGGCTATCTGCCAGTGTTAAATATCTGCTTACATTTGCATACTGGAAAGGCCTCCTATAGGACATGCCCTGTCATAGTTCACAAATTATGAATGAGTTCGGTTCCCAAAGTTCACTGGTGAATTCACTCAGAAAATATTTTGGATAGAAGCATAATATTAGGTTAGCCCACAATGAGTTTACTGAGAAAATATTTTTGATAGAAGCATAATATTATGTTAGCCCACAATTCACTATTTAACCTCTATATATAAACTCTATAAAACTTCCTGAGTTCAGGATGCAGTGTAGGAGAAGAATGAAGTTTCCTCTCCTTCACTTGGGAAAAAGGTTGACCTGATAAATCAAGTTTCCTTTCAACACCTTCCTATCTTGTTACTCTCCTTTCTGTGGTAGAGGCCTGTCACCATCAAACTGCGCCAAACAGCCCACCCAAGGCTTTCCTGGTGCCCTTTCCAAACCATTGCTATCATCAGCTACGCTTAACTGCTGCTAAAGCAGTGGATTTGTATTTTTAAAAGTACCTTCATATATATATTTATAATACTATTTAACATTTATTGAGTGTTTATACCAGAACGAAGTTTTAAATGAATATAATAATAGTTATCTCATGAGGCTATTGTAAGGATGAGATTATGCCTAGAAAGTACCTTGCACTTTGCTTGACATTAGTAAATTTACTTAATCAATGTTAGCTATTCTTTCCCTAATTAGGTTATTATTGCTCAGTGATAGGGTAAAAATGTGAGGCGCCCATTATCACTCAGCAGGGCAGTCTTCTCCCCCAAGCAGCCTCCTACTGGGCCACCACTTCTCACAACAAAAACACTCTCTCAACCTACAAAGGAAACAACATTCACACTTTTTTGAATTTGACAGTGGTTCTCAATGCTAATTTGCCTAAAGTGCTTGTTAAAAATGTAAATTCCGGGGCTACCCGGCCCAGAAATCCCCATTCAGTCAGTCAGAGCGAGCCCTGCTGCCACATTGCACAACACCAGGGGGCACCGTTCATGTTGTATTGCATATAAATGGTGCTTCCTGGAGTTTTGCAAATGTGTAGTCCTGAAGGTGAAGCCCAGGAAATTGTATTTTTAACAAACACCCAAGATAAGCCTCAAGAGTCTGAGAAAGCCTGTTCTACAGTGACTGTCAAAAGTGGGGGACCAGAGAAAGAACTTTTCTCACAGGTCAGTTCAGTGTCTAAAAGTTGCTGCAAACAAATCAACAAAATTACATTTTCAAAAGACATCTAGTGCAACCTGTTTCAACTTTGTTATTCAGAACTCTGCTTGGTAGCCGAATTCACTGGAATGAAACTTTCAGCAGAAATTTCCTTCCGAAGGCTTCACACAGCTCTTCAGACATTATCTCATTAATCCTCAGGACAGATCCGTGAGACAGGTGGCAGACATCGGGCTTTTCATTACAGGTAGCTTGAGGCAGGAGGACGTTCCTGGCCCCGGAAGATCAGTGTCTGTGCCAGGCCAGGTCCTCTGCAGTCTCCCAGTCTGCATGAACAAGACGCTGACCTGTGGTGAGCTTCCAGTTTTGCTGGGGAAACCTTCACCATTCTCACATGCAAAGATTGTTAAGAAGGCAAATTTCATGCATTTGTGCATTCTATTCATTCATAAACAGGCCTAATGCTTTTTGGAAGTAGGCGGATGTTGAACTATAAACGCACAAGTAAACAACTATATACTAAGCAAATCACTGTGAGAACATAAAGAGAAAACACTGAGCGCTATTTAGTAATTGCAAAGTATTGTGCTTGAATCTTTACTTAGATTATCTCTTTCATTCCTTGCAATAATTTAGAGAGGTGATGACAGCTATCATTTTCACAATTTTTTAAATTTCACGTTTTTACAATTTTTACGGTAACTGGTCATATACTTGTCGTTAGTAGATGTTACAGCCAGACTTTGAGCTGAGGTTTGTCTGATTCCCAAATCCATGCTTTTCCATAGTCCCTACCTTTAAGGAGTATACAACCCAATAACATAAAAAAGACAGATGTGCTAATGACTTTTATATAATAATAATGATAATAATTAAGGTTTATTGAGCCCTTGGCTAACTTAGTTATGTTCCAGGCACTGAATCAAGAACTTTATGTAGATCCTTTTGCATAATCTTCATACCAACTCTGTGAGAGAGATGCTATTAATTAGACCCAATTTAGAGACGAAAAAAGCTTGAGGCCTAGAGGGGTTAAATACCTTGCCTCCAGGTATAAGGTTTGAAAACCATCACTGCTGGCTTCAAATGCATAAAAGCCTTTCAAAGAAGCAGGAGTTGACTTGTGCTATAAGATCCGGAAATAGAATCAAGACCACAGGTAGAAGCTTCCTAGAGACACAGTTTAGTTCACAATGAAGATCTTACTGACAGATACCTAGGATGTTACGGGCTATCTTCGGAGAATGAATACTTCTCAGGTGTTTAAACATAGGCTACTTGTCACTTTAAGAGTTACATGGACATTATTCCCATTATGCCAAGAATGTTCTCCGGTTCTCTGCCCCACCACACCCTACTCCCACTTTACGTTCCACACGCATTCTTCAAATCTCAACCTAAATATCACTTCCTCAGAGGTCCCACACTAAGAGTCCCCGTTATACATTCTCTTAACTCCCAGTACTTCCCGTTCATTGCACTTAAAATTGTAACCAAATAACTAATTATATGTTCTTGTAGGGCAGAGACTTCTGTGAATCCTGTTCCTGGGTTTTTACCTATTTAATGCCAAACAGTGACTGAAACATGTCAGGAAGTCAATAAATATTTGTTAATTGAATGAATGAATGAATGAATGACTGTTGAAGGGTGATTGGATCAGATGACCTTTACAGCTCCCTTAACTCTGAAATTCTTTGTCTCAGAACTGATTTGCTCACTGCTTAGCTACCCACGTTCTTGGGGCCTTTTATGCCCCTGTTAAGTATCCACTCATTGCACTTTCATTCGCACCTTACCTTTCCCTTTGTTACCAGTTCAGTGTCAAAACCTTGTCCTCCGTACATGTGAGGTCTGTTTCTGAGCCATCAGTTTGGTTCCATTGGTCTGTGTGTTTGTCTTTGTGCTGGTACCATGCTGTTTTGCCACTGTGGCTAGGTGATATGACTTGGAGTCTGGAAATGAGTGTCCTCCAAATTCGCTTTTCCTTTTAAGATGTTTGGCTATTCGGGACCCCTTGCCCTTCCAAATAAATTTGATAATAATGTTTTCCATTTAAAAAAACAAAACAAAACAAAACCCTCATCCTCACTGGTCCATCCTTATGCTGGAAACTGCAAAGCAAGAACTAGCATCTATTTCCAATACCCTTGGCTTCTCTTTACCAATTCATTTCGTGTTCATCCACGGGCTCTGGCCTGCCTATCTCCCTTGCCCATCTGTTTGGACAGCAGTGTGCCTGCTTGTGGGTGGTTAGATCCTTGGCATGGGACAGAATCTCCAAACAATGCAAGAGGTTTACATGGGCAAGCTGCACTGTGTAGTCAGACACATCTGTCTTGTGGGGAGGGTCTTTTCTCCGAAACCCTTTATATTTGTTTATACCTGTTGACATGTGGGTACCCAAATGCAAGAAAGATCAAGATCTCAAAGGGAAAATAAAAAATAGTAACAAAGCATTCTTTTGGTAAACATGATTGACAGTTCATTTTGGGCTAATGCTAGGGATACATGACCTGCAAAACTAAAGAAGAGCAATGTGTGAAATGTGGCATATAGCAAGTTATGGGAACATAGAGAAGGGATGAGATTGCTTGACAGACATTAAGAGTCTTTGGGAAAACTCAATATACATATCCAGAAAAAAAAGAGGGGCCAGGGGTTTTCTGCACTTTGCCTCCTTATATTAGTCAGCAGAGGAGAAAAATAAACTGCAACTGAGAGAACAGCTAACCCCAGAACCCAAGATGTAGCCATGCCAACCAGTGGCAAGAAGGCAAATGGGCAGGATTTAGTAAGGGCTATGCCAAAGAGATGCAACCTCTTTCATTTAAGATAAAAATAAACATTTTCATTTTTTATTTAGGATAAAAGATATGTGGCAATGAGGAACATGAAGAAAGGTGATGTGTGCTCTGAGTAGGTGCATCACCTTCCAAAATACCAACCCATATTCTCACAAGTATATACAAACACACCACATGGCAAAGCAACATCGTCTGTTATGGGGCAATGTTCCACAAAATTCTAAGAAGGGAATGAGCCAATTAGTATGGCATGTATAATTTTAGCAAAATTAAAATATTATTTAATGGGTTTTTTGAATGACCTGGGGAACTTCAGAATGTGAAATCCTCTCTATGGCACAGTGTCTTTTTAAAAGGACAAGGCAGGGCCCTTTGAATTCCAAAACTGATTTAACCTTCTTAAATGGGGAAAATAGGCATGACAAGGAGGTAAATGAAAATGAGAATAAAGAAGGTGATAGGAAATACTATAAAGGGAAGGTGTGATGGTTATGTCCATGTGTCAACTTGGCCAGGTTATGGTGTCCAGTTGTTTGGTGAAGCCAGCACTGGCCTGATTGTTACTGTGGGGATATTTCATAGACTCAGATCATCAGTAAGTTGATTGCCTCTATGGCTGGTTGCATCCACAACAGAGAAGATTGCCTTCAACATTAAGAGAAGTCTCATCCAATCAGTTGAAGACTTTAAGGGAAGTGATGATTTTAGTAGTCAGAAGAGAGAATTTCCATCTCTCCTTCCACTAGGCAGCTTCTCCTGGGTAATTCATTGAAAACCTCCACCAGAGTTCCAGCTTGTGGCCTCTCCTACAGAATTTGGGCTTCTCCATCCCCACGGTCACATGAAGCAATTCTTATAAAAAGCTCATAATATTTACAGATATTTTCTGTTGGTTCTACTTCCCTAGAGAACCCAGACTAATATAAGAGGGAAATGAGAATTGTATAATGAAGACTAGAAAAACAGAAGCTGGGATGTAAAGGAGATAAAGTCCCTACCCTTATGATGTTTCTGTTCTTCAAAGGGAGATGGGCAACAGTTATAATAAGTAAAGTAACAAATGGATTACATAATTTTCAGATAGTGATAAAATAAAGCAGAGTAGGAGTGTGGGGAGGAAATCTTAGACAAATGGCCAGGGAAGCCCTCTCTGTGGGGGTCACATTTGAGCTGAAATGACAATAATGAAGAGAAATGGGGAGGGGGGAGGGGGGGATAGAAGGGAGGGACAGTAAAAGACAAGGTTGGAAAGGTAGGCAAGGGCCAGACCATGTAGGGTTTGGCAGACCAGGGTGAAAAGCTTGGAGTGCATTATCCCATATGATAGAAAGCCTTTAAAGGACTTTAAGCAAGGGAGTAAAATTATCTGATGTACATCTATACAAGAAATAAACTGTAGGGAGCAGGAGTAAAAACAAACAGACCTATTAGAAATACATTACAGGGAAGCGGACTTGGCCCAGTGGTTAGGGCATCCGTCTACCACATGGGAGGTCCGCGGTTCAAACCCCGGGCCTCCTTGACCCGCGTGGAGCTGGCCCATGTGCAGTGCTGATGCACAGAAGAAGTGCCATGCCACACAGGGGTGCCCCCGCACAGGGGAGCCCCACACGCAAGGGGTACGCCCCGTAAGGAGAGCTGCCCAGTGCGAAAGAAAGTGCAGCCTGCCCAGGAATGGCACCACACACACGGAGAGATGACACAGCAAGATGACACAACAAAGAGAGACACAGATTCCCATGCCACTGACAACAACAGAAGCTGACAAAGAAGATGCAGCAAATAGACACAGAGAACAGACAACTGGGGTGGGGGGGTGGGGGAAGGGGAGAGAAACAAATAAAAAAATGTTTTTTTAATTTAAAAAAAGAAATATATTACAGTAGTCCAGGTCCAAAAAAAAGGGGGGTTAGGGGGAATTGGCTTGGACATGGTAGAAGGTGATGAGAAATGGTCAGATTTGGAAAGTATTTTGAAGAAACACAACTATGCCAAGTTATTCACATATTATTTTATAGTCTTCGTCATGCTTTTATTTCTCTGCCTTGTCCCCTTAGAGATATTATTTTGTCTTAGAAATAATTTCTGCCTTATCTCCTTATGTGGCAACCATAACTCTATTTATAGTAGAGTGGGCATAACTCAGTGGTTAAGTGGCTGCTTTGCATGTACACGGTCCCAGGTTCAATCCCCAGTACCTCTTAAGAAACAAAAGACAAAACAAAAAAGACCCCACTACACTTATTAAACTATGTAGAATGATTCATTCATTTAGTAAACATTTATGAGTTTCTACTAATCTCAAGTGCTCCAGTAGTTCTGAGGTAGACAAGAATAACAAAGCACTTTTTCATGGAATAGGTCATTTCATACTTAAAACAATCTAGGAAAAGTGTCTTATGTGGATATTATTCATCCTTTTACATATTAGCAAAAGGCTCAGAGAGGTTATATGATTTGGCCAAGGTCATAGAGCTAGTCTGAGGCTAAACTGGGAGATTTATTTCAAGGAATATTTATTGGGTATCAATAATGTGCCATAAATATTTACTGGAAGAAAGAACAATCCTACATAGTGTTATATAAATGTAAACAATTATTATCATGATCTAGTTAAGAAGGTAAGACAGAAAGAAACGTAAGCATAGCACCATGAAATAATATACAAAAAAGTGAACCAATATGGCATAGCACTTAAAAATACAATATGCATTCAGTTTTCTCAGGTTCTGGGGATACAGAAGTGAGCAAGACAAAATGGTTCTTGCTCTCATGAAGCTTCTACTCTAGCCTACTCTCAGAACTGCTATTCCTACTTTACAGCCCTAGAAACTTCCTAAAGTTCTCATAATTAACAATGTGTTAGCACTTACTGTATGCTTACTAAGATTAGTTTATTTAATCGTCTCAACAACCCAGAGAAGTAGGCAGTATTATTATTAACTCCACCTGACGGGTAAAAAAGCAAAGGCACAGAGCAGGCCACACACTGGCAGAGTCAACGTAGAACCCAGGCTGTCTGGCTGCAGCATTCATGTGCAGAGAGAGATCCAAGTTTTGCGGGCGTGATGATGGAGTGGCTTCCACAATTCTAAGGATTCTTTTTGAGAAAAAAGAAGACAAAACTGCAAATGCACAGTCTACAGTCCTCTGCAGGAGGAGAGCAAGGCCGGTCCACGAGCCTCCCTGGCGTTCTCTTCGGGGGGTTTCTAGTCATGGGGGAGCTGTGAGGACAGAGCCGGGTCACAGGTGCAAAGCACGCTCTTAAGAGCCAGGTGGTCGCTAAAAAAATGGTGGCCTTTAGTTAAGAAAGGTTGGAAATAACCCATTGAGCTTTTTAAAATCACTGATATGTCCCAAAAACTGAATGTTGGATGCCTGATAAAGTGTGGTGCCCTGTTTTAGTCCTTGGAATACAGCTGTGGGCAAAAAGGTTCCTGCCTCTGGGAAAGTGTACAGTCTATTAGGGTGGTGGGGGGAGTACAAATAAAGAATAAGTGCACCCATAAAAACAAAATAAAACAAAACAAACTACAAATGCAAAATTAGGTAGAGACCTAATTTTGAAGGGAAGGGATATGTGTTAAGACTTGTATTTTATCGTCTTCACAGTAAATCTGCCTTCAGTTTCAAGGTAAACCCTTCTCTGCTGCAACACAGTACTTAAAGCATGAGCTCCAATATTAAAGACAGCAAAGACTGTCCCAACCCAAATACATAGAAGGCAACTGTGGAACTATAGATGATATTTTCTAGTGCCCCACATCTAATCAACGAGCATTCATAGACCACCGTCTAGGGATCACCTACAGGGTACATAAAATATGAGTTTAAAAACATATACAGGGAAGCAGATGTAGCTCAAGTGATTGGGCTTCCACCTACCACACGGGAGGACTCAGGTTCGATCCCCTGGGCCTCCTGGTAAAGGTTTGCCAGCATGGTGAGCCATGCAGCAAGATGATGATGCAACAAAAAGAGAGATGAAGGGGCAAGTCAATAGAAACTAGGACCTGAGGTGGCACAAGTGGCAGGAAACCTCTCTACACATTGGAGGTTCCCAGGATCGAATCCCAGTGAATCCTAGAGGAGAAAACAAGAAGAGAAGACAAAAAGAGAAATAGACACAGAAGATCACACAGCGAATGGACACAGCAAAAACAGCAGGGCGGGGGGGAGAGAAGAGGGAAAAAATATATATACATATACCTGCTCTCAAAGACTCGCAGTTTAGGTATCCAACACTGTATAAACGCAAAAGGAGACTAAAATGACAAGAGTCCTGCCCATGAGGAATTGGAATGATGATAAACACTTAACTGAATGCTTACTATGTAACTGACATTGCTGTAAGTGGATTACAACTCATGAGGTAGGTGTCTTATTACCATCATCCCCCTTTCACCAGTAAAGAAACTGACCGTGGAGTGGCAGAGCTTGGATCTGAATTCAGATGTGCTAGTTCTTGAGCCTTACTTGTAACCACACTACTATCTTCTCCAATCTTCTTTGGAAATGTTAAGGTGGGAAACATGAAGCAATTTGAGATCTGAAGCTTCACAACTCCTCTGTGAACCCTTCCTTGTGCACCCCAGAGAGGTCAGGTTCCTCTCCACAAAGCCTTCTATGTTCATGGCTCTCATAGCTGGATTAATAAATCACTTGTCCCCTGTCTTAGGCCATGAGCTTGTTGAAGGCAGGTGTCCCCAGAAACTAGTAGGGGCTCAACAAAAATTTGAAGAATGAATGAATAAATGGTAATGCACATTAGTGTATGGTCAAATGGCCTGTTGATTCTTTGATAAACAATTTATGTACTGTAGGTTTTAGATGGGACTTGAGCATGAGTATAGGATTTAGAAAAGGGGAAGGGGAGAAAGATATTTCAGGTAAGGGGAACAACCTGGGCAAAAGAGCAGAAGTGGAAATGACCATGGCATGAAAAGTGCATTAGTTTCCTATTGCCTCTGTAACAAATTACCACATATTTAGTGGTTTAAGAAAATACAAATGTATTCTCTGATAGTTCTGGAGGTCATAATTGTCCACAGTGTTTGTGTTCCTTCTGCGAGCTTCAGAGGAGAATCTGCTTCTCTTGGCTTGTGGCCCTTTCCGCACATCACTCAACCTCTGGCTTCCATTGGCACATCTACTACTGACTCTGGCCTTCCTGCCTCCCTCTCATAAGTACCCTTGTGATTTTATCATTGGGCACACCTAGATAACCCAGGATAATCTCTCCAGCTCAAGATCCTTAACTTAATCACATCTGCAAAGTCCTTTCATCATGTAAAGTTACACATTCACAGATTCCACAAGTTCTAGAGATGGTGGTGTAGGCACTTTTGGAGGGCCATTATTCAGCTTACCACAGGTATTAGTAAAAAGACAGACCGGACTCTGAGGAGGTTCCGGCCATGTGAGGTCATGACTGAGTGCATTAGTAGGGGCCTGACTTCTTTCCAGGCAAAGATATCTGGACTTGCACTAATAGGCAATGGAGTGCCATTATAGGGTGCTGAAAAGAGTCAAATATTATGAAAATTATGGTTTTTCAAAGGTTCATTTGGCAACTGTGTTGTTATTTGTTTGAGTTGGAGACAACTTTTTTCAGCATGATAATAATAACTGGTTGTATGTGGGGTTTCATTTTTATAAACACTTTCACATATAAGCCTACCTGGTAGCTGTTATCTCCATTTTAAAGACAAAGAAACTGAGGTAAGAGAGCTTAAGTGGCTTTCCCAAGGAGATTATATATGTAGCTAACCCACGGCAGAACTTGGCATTGTAAACAGATTATTTGAGGAGGTTGTATGTGCAGTGGTCAAGTGCAAAAGGCTTTGGAATCTGATCTGAGTCAAAATACTAACTCTGCTCTTTACTAGCTATGTGACTTTGACCAAGTTATTTCACATCTCTAAATCTCATTTACCTTATTTCTAAACTGGGACTATTAATAGTTCCTAAATCAAAGGTTTTCGTGAGGATTAAATAAGAGAGTTGTAGTAAAGGAAGTACTTAGCACAGAGCAATCAATAAACAGTAGCTATTATTATTATTACAAATCCTATCCTTTTTCCAAATGAGACCATCTGAGATCATACTTTTGAATCGGCAGACATTTCCAACACAGGACTCAAATTTAGAGTCAAAAAGTTGTTAAATATAGATTTCATGACCTATTCTAGCACATGAACTTCCCAGTTCTTCCCGACTGTAAAAAAGAAATTTGATGCCTTCATAATATGTAATAGATTGTGCCCTAAAAGTATGTAAATTCCAGCTCTCAGTTGTTCTCCACATAATTTCTTAAAAACTCTAATTATGCTGCAATCAAGGTCTGATTTTGTTCAGACAAGTTATATTGTGAGTAAGCAAATAAAAGATGTCGTTTTGCAGTTAATCAGCAAGGACTTGTTTGTGTAACTCCATTGGGCAATCCAGCATTTGCCAAGTGGTCTGAATTAACGTTTCCTTTGTGCGCATTTCTAGGAGGAATGCATGAACGCCAGTGGTCTGCTGGCCTGAGAGCCTCTGCCTGGTGTCTGGCATCCAGAGACTTCCTGGCTGACCTTTTGGAGAACACCCAACTTTGAGAGAATGGAATCCAAAAGAAGACACAGAATCGGGCTCCCATGTTTTCGGACACTGCATCGCGTTGGTCATTGGAGTTAAATATGTTCATATCCATCGGCTCTGTGCTCTGTCACGCAAAATATTATAATGAAATTCAAGGAGACAATTCAAAGCTTTGAAGCAATCCTTCCTGTTCTTGAAAATCACCTTTAGCTGCTGGGAATGCTGATAATCCCTTCGTAGCTTAACGGGGGCACATTCATCAGTAAGGCAGCTAAGCCAAGTGTGGTTGCATTCACAGGTGACCATGCTGTCTGCCTGCCTTCCCGGAGATACAAGAAACAAAACCAGACCGACAGAGAGGAGCTGGCACTGCGCAGTCACACGAGAGTGGGCCAGACCAGGCTTCTGTTTCCAGAGAGAGCATGCAACCCTCGGCAGCCCAGCCTCTGA